>NW_023997834.1:0-17340 GCF_015586225.1 Lucilia sericata
CCCGAGTGGCCTGGTACCCATATGATGTGAACCTTACCTCTGGGAGAGTATTCAGTTAAAGCTTTCTTACAATCCAATCGGTCTTAGATTTAATTCTATCACCTGATATCGCACAAATTGCCTTCTGGCTGTCGGTAAATATATTAAGCCCTGTGGGCGCCATATTTATTCTAATCCAATTTACACATTCCGTTATTGCTCGTACTTCTGCCTGGAAGCTTGTGTTATGATTAGGTAAACGGTGGTATATTTCTGTTTCTGGGTCTTCAATATAGAACCCCAGACCCACTTTGTCCCCTAATTTAGAGCCATCCGTGTAGCAACGGATTCCTACTGGTATTTGCTCTAATGTTCCGCTTGACCAAGACATTCTATCTGGGATTAGCGTTTCAAAGTTTCCGACATATTCAGTGTCTGGTATGCGATCAGGCACGTCCGATGAATGTGTATAACCTTCCAATGTGTCCAGTATACATGATGACGTGTCCTATAACCGTTTTTGGCCGTTCGCCTAAAGTAAAGAGCCGTTCGGCTGTAAGCGCCGCCTCATATCTTATATATGTTTCAATGGGTGGAATATCTAGCAACGTTTCCAGAGCCTTAGGTTGAAGTAGTACACATGGCACCACTTATACCCAAGGCAGCATGTACGCTGAACTCCCTGTAGTAGTTTGATATTACACTTTTTGTCCAAAGCAGTCCACCAATATTGAAGCATAAGCTAGAATTGGTCTAATTACACTTTTATAAAGCCAATTTGTCATAGTAGGACCTAAGACCAAAACCCCATTTCATGCCTATGGTTCTCCTACATATCGCCCAGCAACCGATGGCCTTGTTGATCCTATCCTCTATGTGGTGGTCTCCATTTTAATTTCCGGTCAAGTATTACACCTAAGTACTTAACTTTGTCTGTCACCGGTATCTTCTTGCCCAAGAAGCAAGGTTCAGTATAGGTAGAAATTTTTGTCTTTCTTGTGAAAAGACAGATTTCCGTCTTCGCCGGTTAACATTGAGCCTCTCTCGGTTGAGCCCGCTCAAGGCCGTATTCAGAGGCCTCCTCAGCTCTTCTACACAAGTAACTTGGATCCTTTCCCTTTAAAAGTATTACGACATCGTCTGCATAGCAGACAGGTCTAAGTCCTTTCTCGGTTAGGGTCCTTAGGAGGCTAATAATCGTGGTGACCCAGAGTAAAGGTGACAAAATGCCCACCCTGTGGTATAACCGCGAAATACCTTTTTCCTGATGGTTATATCGTACATCTCGCAGCTTATCCATCTGTTCCTTAGCATGTAGTTGATCCAGTTACGGAGGCCACCCGGTCAACATAAAACTGGTCTAGGGATTGGATAGGGTATCAGTGTGTACGTTATTGAAAGCGCCTTCGATGTCAATGCAAACTGCCAGTGTATACCGTTTGCTATCGAAAGATTCACCTATGTAGTGGACAACTTCATTTAAAGCGGTTTCCACCGATCGTCCCTTTACATAAGCATGCTGCTTATATTTAAGGTCATTGTATGGTAAATGCTGCTTTTAACCATGCTATCGACTAATCGTTCGAAGCAGTTTTCAGTCGATGGACGTAGACTTTATCGGTCTATAGACTTAGGTCCGCATATCTAGGTTTCCCTGTTTGGGTATAAATATTACACCTTGCAGCAGTCCTGCCATTTAACTGGTATATGTTAACGAATTCACGCGTTGTGCCTATCCTTTAGAAGACCTGTGCTACTTTATTCGACGTGCTCATGGGTTTTGGGGTGGGTTCTTCTCCATCAGATAGGCTAAGAACCCGCACATTCTTTTAAAAAGGTAGCTTAAAAAATGTAACTTAAACAAAACCAAAAAAAAAAAAAAATAAAGAAAGTTTTGAATTTAAATCTCGAGAAGAATGGGTGGCCTTTCTTCTCATTCTATACCCTCCACACCTTACAATCTTTAAAAAAAAATCTGGCAGTACCCTATATGATTCCCTAGATACATGTTTAACTAATCGTTCGGGAATAAAAAAATATTAAATGGTCATTATATAAGTCTATATTAACATATTTATTATTAAATGTAAACTGAACATGTTCATAAAACTTCATATTTAACATGAATAAATTATTAGGTTTAATTTTTTGTTTTGGTTACGTGTAAATTTGTTTTATTTTATTTTAAGTATTCGAAATTGAAATATTCACAATAAAAAAATTAAGTTTATTATTTCAATTATATGTCGCACGCGTTCAGGCAAAACATGTCAACTATTAGCTGAGGCCCCACGTTGGGCGCCATTAAAATAATGCCATTTAAACATTCAGTGATATCTTGAAGATGTATACGGAACCAGTCCCACTACATCTGCAAAAGTGCCAAAGTAAAATCCTCCGGCCCTGCAGCTTTATAGTGATCAACTCTTGATTGCCCCTTTAACCATGTTCAGTTGTTAATAACTATTTCCGTGTTACCCTCCCCCTTCCTCCAGATCGTTTCAGATATGTTATTCGATATACGGGTGGGAAATGAGGAATCCATTAGGAGTTTCATTGTCTCCTCCATATCTCAAGAGCCTCCTGCCCGTGTCAGCGATCCATCGATTCCGGTTGTGGAAATGAGTTTTGGATAGGAATTTTTTATCTTCGATACTTCATTTACGCTATCTACCTGTTCACAGAAAAGTTTCCAGGAGTCTCGTTTGGCTTTTCGAACGATTTTCTTATATTCACCAAGTTTATTACGATACTCATCCCAGTATACTGCGGTCTTTTTACGCCGTGCCCGGTTAAATAGTTTGCGAAGAGTCTTCCCAAGGTTTCGGATCTCCCCAGTTACCCAGGGTTTTTCCAGGGCAGATCTCCGCTCTCGCAGAGGGCAGCTGTCCTCGAACGATTCAACTAGGGCACTTGTGAACGTTTCCACTTTGGCATCTATATCCTCTTTATTTCGACATTGAAAAGTGTCCTGACCTAAACGGTTCTTTAGTAAGGTCCCGAACATTGTCCAATTAGTTTTAGACTTATTCCGAACTTTATCGGCTTTGGTGGTGGCCTTAGTATTTTGAATCTTATGTACCGATGATCAGAAAAGGAGTGCTCGTCCGAAACTCTCCAATCCTGAATATCGTTTATAAGCTCTTCTGAACATATAGTTATATCTAATACTTCTTCTCTGATTCTATTGACGAAGGTAGCTTTATTACCTAAGTTCAATGTTATCAAGTCTTTAGTATTAAAGAAATCCATGAGGGCTTGTCCCCTGCGATTGGTGTTTGTACTACCCCAAGCTACATGATGCGAGTTGGCATCACAACCTATTACAATTTTCTTATTTTTCCTTTGTGCCTCTTCAACCAGTTTCATCAGATCCGACGTTGGTGGTAGTGTCGGAGAATCGAAAGGCAGGTAAATAGATGCAAGGAATATGTTGCCACGACCTTACTTCAGCACAGTTGCATCCGATGTTGATAATCCTGTTAAGAGGAGAAAACATAAGTTCTTGTGACATAAGATACATGTTCTCGGGCGAGATCCTGTATCAGCGTAGAAAAGTTGGAAATTTACGTGATTTAATCTAGAAACCTTTTTGCGAATCGTCCAAGGTTCCTGGATTAAAGCTATATGTATTTTACCTGTGTTGATTTTAGCCATCAGAGAGTTGGTAGCTGTCTCGCTCCGATGGAGGTTTATTTGGATAACCTCAATCATGGTCATCCATTAAACTGTCTTCCAGAGAGTTGGTGGTCACCTCCTCGCTCTTTGGATTTGACTCCTCCGGATAGCCTGAAGTGGCTATTAATGCAGTGAGTACTGTTGATGGCACTGCGGTGTCCTTATCAGGCATAGGAATAGCAGTATTTTTAATAGACACATTCCCAATTCTGGAGAGCATTGCTGTTCTGTCTTCTGGCGGGTGAGTGATTTCCTCCTCAGCTTTTAGGATTTGACTCCTCAACATTGCTAGTACTTGCTAATGATGCTTTGGGTACTGTCTTAGGTGTTTTAGTGTCCTTGTCGGGGCCGGTTTTGACAGCCCTTTCAATCGGCGCCTTCCCAATTTTGGAAAGGGCAACTACACTTTCTTCTGGTGAGTTAATGGTAAATTCCTCGATTTTAGGATTTGACTCTCAACGTTATCAGTAGTGGATACTGATGCTGTGGTCTTATGTTTTTTAGTGTCCTTTTCGAGGCTTGTTGTAACAGCCCTTCCAATCGGCACCTTCCCAATTTTGAATATGAAAGATTTAGAGGCGAAGTAAGCCCTACCTTTATTCTTGGCAAGACTAGCCATGGATTTCTGGTCGATACCTATTACAAATAAAGTTCCCTCAGGTTCTTCTTTCCTGTAAAAGACATCCCATTTTTCCACGGCCAGCTCAGCATTTTGACCTCCAAGAATTTCCAGTATACGTTCATTAGCCAGTTTACTGCCCCATCCTTTTATGTAGACAGTGGACTTTAGGAGCACCGGAAGCTCGCTCTTCTTTGCCAGTCCCAGCCTAGCGCCGTCCCAGGGAGGAGGGATACTTTCCATCAAGTTCTTTAGGGTGCTAACACATTGGTGAGATGCCAACCTCATCAACATCACGCCCATGCTGTTTGGTTGTTTGCCCTTTGAAGCGATTGCATGGTCCACTATCTTATTGTTGACCACGTCTTCTATTTTACTCTGTTGGTCTATTGGAATTTTGCCTGTCGGATTACCGGCATCGTAAACTGCATAGCTGAGATCGTCCCGGTGCCTACTTCTGGCAACTTTGGCGTAAGATGGCGGCTTCTTTTCCTTTTCCTCCGTCTAGCTTCTCCTTCCTCGTTTTTCGGGGCTTCTTTTGAGATTCCCTTACCTTCGAGGTTGATTTCGCCGACGTGTTCGTCTTCGGAATATCTGGCTTGGCGTTGTCACCCTTACTCGCAGGATTCTCACTTGAGATTCCTTTGAGTGAAGTATGGCTTGGCTTCGACTGTGTATTAGAAGGCGGGGAGCTCTTTTTCTTCTTAGGTTTATTCTCAGTTGTCAACTCCTCGGGAGACCTGATCCTTTTTGCCTCAGATCTTGTGAGAGAGTCCGATTTTTCCTTTGGAGTGTCGTGGGATTGACTAATTATGATTTCCTGAAGCATCTTTTTCAACTTCCTCCTCTGTGCTCCAGAAAGTCTTTTCTTAGTAATAGGTAGTTTAGCTATGCTATCACTCACCTCTTTCACCATTTGCTCTACTTCATCCTTTTTGGGATTTGCTATAATGGTATTATTATTATTATCATCTGAGGATTCAGAGTCGGAACCCTCACCTATATTTAAAGGCTGAGGTAGCTTAGAGCTCTCTCCGAGTACATCCTTCTCTTTCACCCCTATATTTTTGCCAGCGGCATGCTGTACACTTGACGCATTGTCCGCCACGGAGGCCAAGGTACCCACCTCCGTAGTAGTATTCTGCTCGCGATTGCAGGATGACGACGACACGTGACTCGCGAGTAGATCAACACTTGCCGCCGGTACTGGGTTATTTAGGCCCTGCACCGTAACTTTTATCTTTTTATTTTTATTTTCCATATTTGTTTTTTTTCCAGTTTTTTGGTCCGCGGGGAATATAATATTCCCAGGTGGTGGACAATCTGCCCTCCCTCAGCTTAAGTGAAATTAAAGCTGGGAGAGGACAGATGGTCCATCACCACCCCCTATCCGCCACCCGGGGACGCGCTCGGTAGGAAAAATCTGGAAAACTCCCCCGAGAATATTTACATAAATTAATTTATTCATATTGATTGAAATGTATGTATAACTATAAATAAAATTTTAACGACAAGATTCATTTGACTTATTCTATACATTATTTTTGCGAAAATTTAAAATATTTAACAATGCTAAACTATCATAATTAGTATTAACTCTTCAACAAAGTATATTTAAAAAATATTTAATACTGACATAACTTAATTTCACTAAGCATCAATGGGTTAATGATATTTTATTTTAGTTAAGTATTTGGTGTTTGGCAAAATAAAAAAAAATAAAAGTAAAGCAAAAATCCATAATATATAAAAAGAGATTAATGAAATGAGTGATGTTAAATATCATTTGTTTACTTTTTTTTCTGTTACTGCAATAACATGAATTGGTTTAAACATTAATTTAATTTTAGAATTTGATCTGTTAAATCTTAGAAACTCTCTTAGATTCTTACATAGTCATGTTATTGTTCAACTAGCATTGATAATTTACACTTTAACATTCTCATTATGATCTATGTTACTCAGTTCATTATTCTCTTTATTGGTTTGTGCTTTCTTTGCAAAAGGAGAGAATGCAAGAAATTATGTTTAATAAAAAGAAAGTTGTATCGAACTTACCGCATCATATGTTGATCTGGTGAAGGCCTCCAACAGGAACTAGATGATGTGGATGTGCTTATAAACTTTTCGTTAAATATTCTTGCATTATGAGTTTTTTGCCAAAGTGTTAGTAGATATGTGTATATAAACTTTAGATATTCATGTAGTTTAATATTGATTTAGAATAATAATTTTATTAGTTTAGGTTTTGATTTTCATTGATCAATTAAGTGAATTAATTGATCTATATATGTATATATATGTATCTGTGATATTAGTTGTAAGTAGGTTAATATGTAATAAATACTATGGAAATTAATTTATTAGGTTATAACATAATATCTGTGATAATGATTTTAGTTTTTCATATTTATTTTAAATTTAGATTACAACATAACTAAATCTTTACTTATGAGTATTGTATATATAAATATATGGTTAATTAGCAAACATTTATACTGAAACAATTCAAAATTACCACATATTTGTATAGCGTTATACCATAAATAAAATTTTGTTATTTTAATGATTTTTTTTTTTTAATAATTTTAAAGAACTTAAGTAAGTTTTAGGATACTAATAAGAAATTATTTAGTTAAATAGGAAACTTAATCGTACGAAATGCACTATTGTGATTTCATTAGCACATTTTGGATTCAACAGCTAAGAATTTTATGTTTAGATTAATAAGTTTTACTAAAATTTGTTTTAGTTAGTTTTACGTAACGTGATATATATATAGTTGTTAGGATTTTAGTCAGATTTGTATGCTTTAAATAATTGTGCTAGTAGTTTTAAGTGATGGCAAGATTTTGGCAATGCAAGTTTTCGTATTAACTGATTATCGTTGACGAATGGAAGTAGATGTTGGTGATGATGAAATTTAAACACAATGTGGTCTCATGCACCCATTGTTTTGCGGAATTATTCGGGTTGATTGTTACTTATGAAGCCATGTGTTTTTGGCCACTTCACAATGGCCAAATGAATTGTAGAGGAATTTCGGATCAAGTAATCTGTCCACGGGATTTCCAAGTTTTGGGAACAGAGGCTTATAGTTGAGCTTTTGGAATATTCAAAGCCACGTGATTTGGACCAATTTCTTGGCAAGTATAAAGCATGAAATTATGCCACAAAATTCGCCAAATGAATATATATATTCTAGATATCAAAAGAATGCCACTTAATTTCTTGTTCAAACTCTATGATATGCAAAATTACCTGTTATTTCCACAATTTTGTAAAACTTTAATAAATTTTAGCTAATTTGCAAGGTTTTCAAAAACTTATACCACGTTTTTTATCTTTGAGTTATTAATATTCACTTTTGTAGAAGGTATTGTTACTGTTTCAAATATTAAAAGGAAAAGAACGATCGAGTTTTGATTTTGTTACCATGAAGCCTACTTTTGCGTTTTACCATTTACATATACATTCCCATGTTCTAGAAGAAACTTAACGAAAGAGTTGTAATTATTAGTAACACTACGTTTTTTTACGTCTAGTGTTGCTATTTCTTGGATCTCTTATAGAGTTTCCGAATTAGTCATTTGCGATTATTCGAATAATTTTGCTAAGTACATCAATTCCTTTCAAATTGTAAAATTTTATATTATTACTAATATAGAATAATAATATTCTCATCAGAAGAATGAAGAATAAATTTAATTTGATTGCAATGATTTTCTTTGGTTAAGAATAATTTCAATGAAATTTATATATTTTTTCTTCTTTTCTTATCTTAAGAATCTTTTGACAGTTCCTTTAGTTAGGGATTAAAAAAATCAAATTATTTTTAACATTCCATAAATTTTCAAAATAAACAGAACAATTGTGCGTTTATTAAGATATTTAATAGTAAAATTATTCGATTAAACCAAAGCATAAACTCCCTTTAGTACAGACATGAACCCATACTATATTACTACGATTTATCACGATTTCATTCATAAAAAATTTACAAATATGTAAAATTTGAGTAAATAAGAAAATATAATAAAAAGTAAATAAGAAAAAACCTGAATGATCACATGTAAAAAAAAAAATTCATTGATTAAAATTTTATAAAATATAAATGTAGTGACTATCTTACAAAACAATAAATCATTTACAACTTAAATGATATTCTGGTATAAGAGTTCGAAGGTTTTTTAGTATCCAACATAATGAAGGTAAATAAGTGCATTAATTTTCTGAGAATTAATGGTATCTCTTTACTATTACATTTTGGTAAACATTATAGTTGGATCTTCCTAGCTAATTGTCTCTGGAGCAATCGAGGAGCTGCAACATCTTTGATCTCTGTATATACATGCGCTTATTAAGGTTTCACAATGTTTGACCAATCATACAATATTAACCCTTTAAGGGACGTTTATTATTCACAATTGCATATTGTAAATAAGATAAAACACAATTTTCAAAAGAAACAAATTACACTTATTGTGAACCATTCAAATAAATAAATATTTACTCTTAAAAGTAAACAAAGATATCTTTTCGAATTGTCTGTAAAAAAAAAAACATGAAAATAAAAAAAAAATATACAAAATCTCAATCTAACAAAAACGACTATTACAAAACCGGACAATTTTCAAGCTTTGCGGGAGAAAATTGAATGGAAAAAGGGAGTTTATTTTCGTATATCCTTTCCATGATAGGTGCCATAGTAGTGGTTGCCAATTTTTTCTTTAATACGAGCTTTCAGAAAAAGGGGCGAAAGCTTGGCATTGAAATGTTTTTCAAAACTGCTCTGGGCAAAGTTTCGTCTAAAAACTTCTTCTCCCACTTTGTAGCTCTGAGGTCTGGTTCGCAAGTTGTACTGATGTTGATTTTTCTCTTGTGCCTCTTTTATACATTTGCGTATATCCTGTCTAACTAACTGTAGGTTGTCGTCTCTAGAAATTCTTGCCGTTGGTTCATTTAGAAGGTTAATGTTTCTTAATAACTCATAGGTTGAAGCGTGAGTTATCATCTCAAATCCAAATAGTGCGTGGAAAGGTGAGCTACTAATGGATTGGTGATATGAGTTCCGGAGGGCACAACTGATTTCGCTAAGCTTCTCGTCCCATAAACGGTGATCAGACTTAAGATATGCTCTGATTCCTGCAATTAATGACCGATTTACGCGTTCAGAGGCGTTGGATTGGGGGGAGTATAACGCAGTGTAAACATGTTTAATTCCGTAGGTGGTAAAAAACGCATTTAGGTTATTGGCTTTAAATTGGCTGCCATTGTCGCTGATTATTATTTCAGGAACTCCATACATGTGGAATATTTGTTTTTTCAAGAATTCTTGAATGACAGACGAGGTGAACTTTCGCAACGGGCAAAGCCAATGATATTTAGTTAACTGATTGAGGACAATCAATAACCCAATAAAGCCTGATTTGCTTCGAGGATATGGACCAAGGATGTCGATATACAAACGCTGGAATGGACGAAAGGATACGTTGGAGCTGTTCATAGGTGGCTTCATTATGAAATTCGGTGTTTTTGTCGTTTTACAAATGGAACAATCTCTTACATAATCTCGAACATCTCGTACCATTCCAGGCCAGAAAAAGTATCTTCGCAGGTGTTCTAGCGTCTTGGCCATACCTCCATGTGCTTTCACTGGTGTATCGTGAGCTTTGGCTATGGTATCCTTTCGTAGATTGTAGGGAATCCATAACTTCCAACACTGTTCCTCTTCATCTTCGTTACCAGTATAATGTTGAGTTCGGTAGTAAACAAAATTATCAATAATTTTTATATCCGGGTACTTTTCAGGGTTACCAGCAATCTTCTTTTTCAAATCATCATAATCAGGATCATTAAAATGTGGAGAATTTAAACAAATGTCTGGTTCAATTATCCCTAAAGCTGCTATATCCTCAGCAGGAATTCGAGAAAGAGCGTCTGGTACGACATGTTCCTTTCCTTTTCGATGACTAATACTGAAGTTATATGCTTGAAGCTTAAAAACCCACCTTGCCAATCTTCCAGTTAAGTCAGGTTGACGCATCAGCCATAAGAGACTAGAGTGATCGGTTATCACCTCGAAATCTTTTGATTGCTTCAATTGCAGCAAGACATTCTCTTTCCGTGACGCTGTAATTTCGTTGCGCCGAATTTAACTTCTTACTCATGTATGCAATTGGACGTTCTTGACCTTGGTTGTCCAATTACACCAGAACCGCGCCGATTCCGAAATCACTAGCGTCACAGTGAAGAAAGAATTTCTTGCTGAAATCCGGATTCGTTAACACAGGAGCCGAAGATAGTAACTTTTTCACGGTCTCAAATGCCTGCTGCGCCTCCGCTGTCCACTTGAAGATCTTTTTGGTAAATAAAACCTCAGTAATTGGAAAGACGACTGATGAAAAATTCTCGATGAATCGTCGATACCACCCCGCCAATCCAAGAAAACCTCTTACTTGCTTAAGCGTTTTAGGGACGGGCCAATTGTTGATTGCAGCTACTTTTTCTGGATCAGTTGTGATACCTCCGTTCCCTATCACATATCCTAAGTAACTTACCTTTGTGACGAAAAATTTGGATTTAGAAATGTTTAACGTTAAATTGGCTTTTCTAAACTGTGATGCTATACGTATCAATACTTCAATATGGGATGTGAAATCTGCAGAAACGATAACTAAATCATCCAGATACCCAAAGACACAATGCCGTAGATCGGGTGGAATGATTTCATCCATGAGTCTGCACATTGTTTGCGGAGCGTTGCACAGTCCGAAAGGCATAACTACGAATTGGTAGAGAGGCCTACCCGGAACTGTGAACGCTGTCAGACTCTTGGACTGCTCGTCTAGGGCAATCTGCCAGTAGGCATCTTTCAGATCCAGTTTTGTGATGAGATTGGCTTGTGGAAGTCTTGCGAAAATTCCCTCGAGGTTTGGTAGCGGATATGCTACTTTTTGGTTACTGAATTAACCTTACGTGCATCTAAGCACAGACGGACCTTATTTGGTTTGACAACCAAACGCATTGGTGAACTCCAGGGGGATGTGGATGGTTCAATCACCCCTAGCGCCAACATACGATCAATTTCACCAAACATCAGTTTCTCAACCGCGGGAGAAACCGGATAGAACCGTGACTTGATTGGTGAAGCGTTACCAACATCAATCGAGTGTCTAATAAGATTGGTTCTCCCTAACCCTTGTTTTTCAAAATTCGGGAAGAGGTTTATAACAGCATTAAGCTGTTGACGTTGGCTATCAGATAAGGGATATAGATTTTCATCTAATGGAGTTTTTGATTCACTATTACTTTCAGACAGACTATCGGATTTCATTATGGGAGCGGATAAATCAGACAAGGACATGTTGGACGTGTTATTACAATAAATCATGTCTACAGAGCCAACAACATCTGGAAACAGAGCAAACTTCTTCCAAAAGTCAATCACCAGAATCAATCTTTGTGATATGGAAGGTATCACAAACAATTGAATCCTTTTCACCTCGTTTTTAAACAGAATTTCCACATCAAGCCAGCCACAAACTTGTTGTAACTTGCCATCAGCTGTTTTTACGTTGGATTTACACTTTGTATAGCAGGAAAATTCAGAAAAGTCTTTCAACGCTAACTCCGAACCAATGCAACTAATGTTTGCTCCGGTATCAAGCAAGCCTAATTCATCTAAATCTAAAAATTTTACTTTCGCGTAATATCTCAAATCCGTTGGATTTGAGACAATAGACGAAACTAAAAGTTTTCGACAAGTTTTCTTTAATTTGTAAAATTTACGCAAACGAATAGTTGAACGTTTCGGTTTTATATAAGACAATTCAGAAATATTAAAAATTGTATTCCTTTTTTGTTGGTATACTTCCCAACGTTGATGGTAGGGAATTTTTGGGCTTATTATTTTGGAAATATCACCATCAGAGTTTAAGCAATCATAATTATGATTCACACGCTTGAGGATCGTAACAGGTTTGTTTTCTAAGTCTTTTGTTTTTTGTATGTCAGGGTAGTTTTGGTCATAATCGGTAATGGTTGATTTGTCACATTTGGGAATAGAAATAGCAGTGAAGTTTAAATTTTGTCCTTCAATGGATTTGAAGGTCGGAAGTTTTTTGATCTGTTATTTCTAACATTGCAATTTACACAATTGGGTCTATATATATTCTTTAAACCGCAGCCATAACAGAAAACTGTTCGATCTCCCACACAGTTTTGCCAAAAATGACCCATTTGGTCGCAATTCCAGCATTTTATGTTGCTTTCATTTTGAATTGCCTCAACTGTGGGATCGAAATCTTTATTTTCTTCCATATTTTCGCTGGCTGAATCAAGTTCTGCAATATACCTACGTGGCATAAGATTTTGGTTTCGTAAAGAACTATTTTTGCGGACAGATTCTTCATTAAGAAAGTGTTCACGCATTTGAACAAGTTTACGGAGGTGTGAAATCGAATGTATTGGCACATAAAGTAAATCCTGCCGAATTTCAGGCCGCAAATTCCTGGCAATAATCTCTATCAATTCCATGTCTGACATGGGCGACGGGAGCCTGTCCATAATGGCCAAAATAGAGTCGAAAAACGAATCGAATGTTTCTCCGACCTTCTGTTTGCGATTTCGCACCTCTTCTCTTATATCGAAAGAAGACTTATATTCTTTGTACTGACTTCTAATTGCATCGCAGAATTCATCACACTGTATGGATTGAACCTGTTTATGGTATCGCCAGTACCATTCTCGTGCCTTACCAATTAGAAGTATATGAAGATTTTTACAAATTGGGCCAAAATCTCCATTAAAGTTTTCTTTCGTTAAAGATCTAATTCGATATAAAAATTCTTCTACGTGTAAACCAGTTGATGAACCATCAAACTTCAGGTTCCAATTCTGGATTACTGAAGTAATTTTATCGGCATGCAAGGAGCCTGTACTTAAATTTGATATAGCTATTGGCGAAATGTTATATGGATTGTTGCCGTGAAGGCGAGATTGCTGCCTTAATGGTTCGTTAAAGGTTGTTTGGTTCTGGAAATTATTGTGATTTTGATTATTTTCTGGTAAAATATTATTCATTGGGGTTGTGCAATGTTTAGGTTTCGTATTAAACGGTTCAAATTTTCCTCAATAAGTCTATTTATTTCCGCGTAATCCACACCACCTGTATTTGGCTGTGGAGGTGTACGATTTGTGACCCGATTAGGTGAATTCAATGTGTGGTCATCATCCGTATTTGTATTTGGTACGACAATAGTCTGGTCCTGTTCATTAAAGTTTGTATCCTCAATATTCTGTGATGCTATCTCTGGGAAAATATTTCTTTGGCTACTACGAGTATTGTAGTGCTTAGCCATAGCACCTCTAGGCTTAGCTTGTCTGACCGACTTAACTCTTGAGCCAATAATGAGCTTTCTAAGATCAGAGAGCTGACAGGGTCTTTTGCATTCAGGACATTCTGAATTGGAAGACAAATATGCTTCTATACAATGTCTGTGAAACGAGTGAGAGCAAAACTGAATTATCAGACAGTCTAACATAGTTCATGGCAAATCAGACAGTCTAACATAGGTTCATGGCAAATCAAACAAACTGAAGGTTCAATTTGTACAGGAGCCATTGGAAAAGGTGGTGGAATACGAGATTCAGGAGTTGTTTCCTGTACAGACATTCTGATCTATTAATACCAAAATATCCCAAAAAGAAAGAGAAAACTTCCTCAATATACAAACCGACGATATATTTTCTTATTTACCGAACGCAATTTAGACTCGTTGTTCAACCATTCAACCGTATAAAGGAAACACATAAATTTACCGATTCAAATTATTTACGAATTTTAAAAATCTCGTTAACGTGGCAAATAGTTTGATATTTCAAATATATAAAAGACAAATTTGGGAGTTTATTTTAAAGCAAAGTATAATAAGTATTGAAAAGAAAGTGTATTGAAATAAAAATCAAATTAAGGTAAACCCAATTTTTAACTGAATCCAAAATGTTCTCAATATATCTTTATATATAAAAACAAAAAAAAAACTAAAGGTTCTTTTGATATTTTATTCCACTACTGGTTCAAACATTTAGTTCTCAATCTTTATCTACTAGTTTAACAAAACGAGTTTTAGTTATTCAATATATCCTATACCGCGATCGAATATTCGATTAGTAAAACTAACCGTTTCAATAACTAATTTGTATTAATGAAATTAATGAATCTTCAATCATGTAAGTATAAAATTCTTTGGGGTAAACTATATTTTATATAAAACAGGAAATTTATTACGATTTCGTTTTACCTCAAAAGTGAGATTTCACAAACTATTGTTGGGATATAACAAAACTATTGTAATTTGAGGTTCTGTATAAAAGCTTTATAAACCATACAGCAAGTTTGGAAATTATGTAAATGAAAATGAGATATAAGATTCAATTTTACTAATAGCTTTGCAGTTGTAACGAAAACTTTTATACTCAAAATCTTAGAAAGTTATTGATTACCAAAACATTTGCTTAATTCCAGATTAAGTTTCAGAAAAAAAAAACAAATTCCCTTGCAATATATTTCTTTTGGAATAAAATCTTCTCTCAAAAGAAAAAAAAATATTTAGTTATTGAAACCAAAATTTTTACGAAATTTGTAACACTATATATTCCAAACAATAATTTAGAAAATGTTTTAACTTTTGACAGTTCATGAATGTCTTTTACTTTCGTAATATTTTAACAATATATTAAAATTGATGCTTTATGTCAAATAAATACTTTAACGAACAGGCTATTGTTCATTATGTTTGCAGAAAAATTATTGTATTCATTAGCAGATTTTATACCTGATAAGAACTATGCTTTTCCACAAAAAATGAATTTATTTTTCAGATAAATATTCTGATAGTTCGGAGTAATTACTGAAACGAAGTCTATTAAAACTATAACATCCATTTAGAGAAAATTCATTCAAATATTATTAGTGTCAGATGAAATCGTTATAGAATTTAGACTTCAAGAAAAATATTTGAAGCACAAATATTTGAATCAATTCTTTAAATAGAACTGCAAATTCATATATTAACTTTCAAAAACAATGTCTCGTAAAACTTTCTAAAGTATTTGTGTACTCTATAATTGTTTACCTTTTCGATGAAAATGTTTAAATTATCATTCAGATAAATGAATTTTTCTATGACAAGAATATTAATGATTTTGTCACTATTTTCGTTAGCAAACTAATGGTTTTCAACGTTTAAAAAAAATAGACCTTATAACAACCGAAATCTTTATGTGTCAAAACAATTTTAATTTGCGTTTTGTTTTGTAAAAATAATATAATTTTCCACAACAAAATGTATAAATTTTAAACTCAGAGATCTCAGAATAACTAACGTTTATAAATTTTGAAATTAAAATTTTGCCTAATGGAAAAAATACTTTATAAATCAAGAGACACTTAAGAAAAGTTGTTAAGAATAATCAAGCTTTCTTTTCAAGTATCTTAATGTAAAGTATTTTCAATTTTAATCACGAAATGTTATCTTCTTCCTGATTATATAAAAGTGTGTGTGAGAAAATGTACTGACTAAACGAGACCATAAATATTTCAAATTGCAAAGAATTGTTTCGTTTGTAACGATTAAAGTGTTTATTAAACTTTTGAAATTAGGATTCAGAATTACATATTTGCCAATAACAAAGTAAACGTTAACTAAATTATCAATTTATCAATTGAATAAACATATAAAAATGTTCTTTTTTTATAGTAACTTTCACAAAATTAGTACTTGATATACGAACGGGTGTTTTCATTTGTTAATAAGGATAAGTGTAGGACAATTTTTTAAGTATTAAATTTCTGACATTGGAAATAAAATCTGGGCTAATAGTCTATTGTTCTCAAAAGAATATATTTTCAAAATCTTTTCCTGCCCTGACTGTACTGTATTGTATAATTTTCGTTCGTATTCCAAAGCGCATTGGTCATTATACTTCGCTCCGTGCAAAGTAAACGATATCCATCATTCTCTTTGCCGTCATTATCGCATAAAAGTAATTCTAAAAACTCTATACTTTCTGAACATATTGCATAAACTTGAAATTACCATTAGATAGCAAACATTTTTATTGAAAGGGAGCACCCGTATTGAGCGTCAATCTATTCGAAATTTCTAACTCAAATAGTCGAAAAATCCAGCAAAATCCTGGTGGTTATTCTCAAAAAAATCTTGCTATTATAAAGGATAATTTTAAGTTAAGCGAATTATTGAAATCTAAATTTATAAAACGGAAAAAGTTGTAGCACCGAAAAGACTTTCGTCCTATCGGCCCCACGTTGGGCGCCATTTTATGTAATGTTCACGACCAAACGAATCAAAATTGAACGCTTTCTATAAACCACTAAATAGATTCATGCTCAAATCCAAACATTTCTACGCAAGTTATAATGTGAGACAAAAGAATCACGAACACGTATTTGAAACTAAATATCAACTATACTATTTAAAGAATGACTATTCAATCATAAGGGATTTAGGGATAGGACTACGGGAGCCTTTAGTTCGCTAGCTACAGTGGTGTGGGGGGTTCGGTCCTTTCCTAAATTCCTCCGATCCATTACATGTTTGTTATAGACTCCCGTTTTATTTATCTTACGGTGTAAGGGCCTAAGTGACTAGTCTAATAAGTTTTCTTCGATGCCCCATCTAGTCACAAAAAAAAACTATAAATTAAAATAAATAAAACGTCAGAAATATAATACTCAGGTAACCTCTCTTTGGTGTTCTTAAGAGAGATGGCCTCAATACCCTCGCCTACCTATGTTTCAAAAGCCAAATCTTTTATTTGAAACCCCTACATTAATCCTATCGACTAGTACTACACTATATCCTCAATCATTTCCAAAGAAAACACCCTTTTGAATTTCCTTTAGCAATTCATATTTACATAAATTAATTTATTTATATTGATTGAAATGTATGTATAACTATAAATAAAATTTTAACGACAAGATTCATTTGACTTATTCTATACATTATTTTTGCGAAAATTTAAAATATTTAACAATG
>NW_023997835.1:0-16751 GCF_015586225.1 Lucilia sericata
GCATAATAAAAAGCAGTCATGAAGTTCGAAGAACTAAAAGTGGAACAACTCAAGAGAGAATTGAGTAAGATGGAGTTACCGACAGCCGGTAATAAGGCAGAATTGCAAAAGAGGCTAATAGATGAATTCAAGCGGCGTGAAATTGACATAGGTACATACGAATTCGAGTACAAAGAAGAAACTGAGATATGTACTCGCTCAACAACGAGCAACATGGACTTAAACACAATGTTTGCCGCTATGATGGAGAAATTTGTTGAAGTTCAAGAAACTTCTAAGGCTAACTACGAGAAACTTCTTACTGACAACGAGAAACTTCGAGCTGAGGTTAAAGCTGAAGTAAAGGAAACTTTTAAACACTTAGCTGAAATGGAAGCAAAATTTCAGGAAAGTTCAAGAGCCACAGAAGAAAAAAATTCTGGAAGTGTCTGAGGTTATTAATAGCAGAGTAGATGGCATTGACAAAAAGGTGTCAGACTTAGAAACAAAGATGAATAATCTGCAATATCAAGAAGGAGCTGTACGAATCATTCCAGAAACCTCGAGTAGAATAAAAGCCCCTAGTTTTGATGGCACCACACCTTTTAATGTGTTCAAGTTCCAGTTTGAGACAGTTGCCATCAGAAACATGTGGAATAATGAAGAAAAAGCTATAGAATTGATCTTAGCCTTAAAAGGAGGTGCTTCAGTAGTTCTTGAGAGCGTACCAGTGAGCAACAGAAATAATTATGACGACATAATGGAAGCACTACAACGCAAGTACGGTGGAGAACATAAAAAGGAATTATACCGAATGGAATTGCGTGGCAGAGTGCAGAAGGCCAATGAGACACTACAAGACTTTGCATTGGAAATCGAGCGATTGATACAGCTTACTTATCCAGGAGAACATCACCCGTTTTTGGATATTTTCAAGATAGAGGCATTTGTAAATGGCATACGTGATCCTGAGATAAAACATGCGGTTTGTGCCACACCAAAGCCATCATTCGCTGAAACTGTCTCATTTGCGCTGGCACAAGAAACGGCTAAAATAATTTCAAAGCCACAAATATTCAAGGTACGAAATGTCGAAGTTGTCGCTGAAAACGAAAGGAATATAGTCACTGAGATAAAAGAGGCAGTTTTAGAGGCTTTAAATGAGAAACAAAATAAAGCCAAAATCAAATGCTATAACTGTGGAAAAACCGGACATATTCAGCGAAACTGCAAAGCACAAAGAAAACGTACCAGATCGGTCTCACCGCCAAGAAACAACCAACAGGTAAATCATCACTCATCACAAGAATCACCTTTAAATTAAAACGAGCTAGCACTGAGGGGCAAGAGCTAGCTCCCACATATGACGGCCCCACAATCTCCATATCAGTAATGCAGCAGAAAAATAGTAATCTAACTGCTGGTGGATACATCAATGGTCGAAAGCACATTTTTACTATAGACACAGGAGCGTCGCAGTCTATTATTAGACCAGATTTAGTTAAGAAAACAATTGAACCACTATGCGGGGTAAGATTACGCACCGCCACTGGAGAGCCTGCCACTGTCTATGGTAAAGTAAATGCGAAAGTAATCATTGCCAACATAAGCGTAGATCATGTATTTATTGTTGCCGATATCGTGGATGAGGTAATCATTGGTGCAGACTTCATGATTATGCATGGCATTAAATTACATTTGGGACCAAATGTTATGATTTGGCGAAATGTTGAAATACCTCTTGATGTCGGATATCAAAGCAAGGCTCAAGTAAAAAAACTAGTTGCTATTGAACATGAAAAATTGCCTCCACAGTCAGAGGTTTTGATATGGGCCCGTATGGAGGGAGATTGTGAGGACAACAGTTTGTGGGTAGTAGAACCAGCAGAAATAAAAAGTGATATTGTAACAGCTAAAGCCCTCGTCAAACCCTGTAAAAACAAAATAGTTCCCGTAAGAGTTCTTAACTTGTCCAGCTTTGAAAAAGTCATAAAGCCAAATTCCGAACTAGGTCAATGTGCTTCAGCAGAGGCTGTAGTCAACTGTGTGGAAAATCCTGCAAATAAATCCATCAAAGAACATGAGCTACTAGCGGAATATGTGGGAAAATGGGTAGAAAAGCTAGCGCCGTCAGATAAAAATAAAGCCAAACAACTTCTGAAGAGACATGCATCTGTCTTTGCTTTAAAAAGTGAAAATCAAGGTAGAACAGCAATTGTAAAACATCAAATAGATACTGGCGATGCGAGACCAATAAAGCAGGCCCCCAGAAGTATTCCTTTAGCAAAACGAAGCGAAGTGAAAGAGTTAGTGAACGAAATGGAGCGGAACGGCGTAATCGAACCATCTTCTAGTCCTTGGAGCTCGCCCGTGGTTTTAGTTAAGAAGAAAGATGACAGCACAAGATTCTGCGTAGATTACAGAAAGCTGAATGATGTCACCAAGAAAGACAGCTATCCGCTACCTAGAATTGATGATACTCTGGACACGCTAGCTGGAACAAAATGGTTCTCCACATTGGACTTGCAAAGTGGATATTGGCAAGTAGAGATTGCAGGCAAAGACAAAGAGAAAACTGCATTTAGTGCTAGTGACGGATTATGGCAGTTTAATGTAATGCCCTTTGGACTCTGCAATGCTCCAGCAACATTCGAGCGCTTAATGGAACATGTATTAAAAGGACTTCACGGAAAGACATGTTTGGTGTATCTCGATGACATAATTGTCATGGGAAATACTTTTAATGAACACCTTAAAAACCTTGAAGAAGTCCTTAAAAGAATATCAGCGGCTGGACTAAAACTCAGTGTAAAGAAATGTGCATTGTTTCAGAAGGAAGTGAAATATTTGGGGCATCGCGTAACAGCAGATGGAATATCAACAGATGAAGATAAAATAATAGTTGTAAAAGACTGGCCACGGCCGAAAAATCTCCATGAATTGCGAAGTTTTCTTGGCCTCTGTACGTACTACAGACGATTTGTTCCAAATTTCGCCAGTGTAGCTGCAAGCTTACATGAATTGACCAAGAAGTCGCAACCATTCCATTGGGGTGAAGCACAAGAATTAGCATTCCAAAAGCTCAAGGATCTCTTATGTAAGGCACCAATTTTGTCATATCCCATACCTGGAGAAAAGTTTGTGCTGGATAGTGATGCTAGTGGATACGGAATAGGCGGTGTGCTTTCCCAAGTAATCGATGGAACTGAAAGAGTCATCGGATACTTCAGCCGAACGCTTTCAAAGCCTGAGAGAAACTACTGCGTTACTCGTCGCGAACTCCTAGCAGTAGTTGAGTGTGTCAAACACTACCATAAGTATCTATATGGGCAACACTTCCAACTGAGAACCGATCACTCTGCCCTCAGGTGGTTGCTGCAATTTAAAGAACCTGAAGGGCAACTGGCTCGTTGGATTGAACGCCTTCAGTCTTATGATTTTAGCATTGAGCACAGGACAGGTGTAAAACATGGTAATGCGGATGCTCTATCGAGAAGACCATGCACCGTGGAATGCAGGCATTGCACAAAGGCTGAGGTAAAAGAAAGCGTCATCGATGTTCGGCTAACCCATATAGATTCCACTGAAGATTGGTCTGAAGCGCAAAGGGATGACCCCTTACTGGCAAAGATAATATCGGCTAAAGTAGAAGGCAAAAGACCAGCCCGCAATGAAATATCTGCAGAAAGTCCATTAATGAAATCCTATTGGGCTCTATGGAATAGTCTACAAGTGTTAAATGGCTGCCTATACCGAATATGGGAAAGTGCAGACGGAAAAACGGTGACAAATCTAATTGTGGTACCTGCCTCTAAAATAAATGAAGTATTGAAAGAGTTCCATGACGGTCCAAGTGGTGGACATCTTGGCGTGACGAAAACCATAGAAAAGGTAAAACAACGGTTTTATTGGGTCGGTTGTCAACAATCGGTAGCCGATTGGATTTCAAATTGTCCACAATGCATAGCAGCCAAAGGTCCAGTAAGAAAAAGTCGTGGACGACTTCAGCAGTACAACTCAGGTGCGCCATTTGAGAGGATTGCAATGGATGTAGCAGGCCCTTTTCCTGTTAGTGATGCCGGAAACCGTTATATTCTAGTGGTTATGGATTATTTCAGCAAATGGCCAGAGGTGTATGCCATCCCCAACCAGGAAGCTAAAACAGTCGTAGGTGTGTTTGTGAACAACTGGATATGTCGTTATGGTGTACCATTGGAGTTACATTCGGACCAGGGCAGAAATTTTGAATCCGCTGTGTTCAAAGAAATGTGCGATTTATACGGAATAAGAAAAACAAGAACAACTCCACTGCATCCTCAATCAGATGGCATGGTCGAAAGATTCAATCGCACACTGGAGGAATATTTGAGAAAAGTGGTTAGTGCACATCAGAAGGACTGGGATGAACACATACCAAAATTTCTGCTGGCCTACCGAACAGCCGTTCACGACTCCACCTCTCGAACACCTGCAAAAATTATTTTCGGAACAGAACTCAAGCTGCCTGGTGATTTAGAATTTGGTATAAAGCCGTCATCAAAAAGTAAGGATGATGAAAACTTTTCCCAAGAGCAAGATGACCTTAATGAACTTCATGAATTCGTGCGGAGACGAATAAAAATGACCAGTGATAAAATGAAGGCCAGATACGATCGAGCAGTAAATTCTGAAGGATTTACCGAAGGCCAGCTAGTACTACTGTATAGCCCACAACGTAAAAAAGGTTTATCCCCTAAACTGCAAACTCACTGGGAAGGACCGTATGTGGTGATTAAGAAATTAAACGACGTAGTCTACCGAATACAGAAATATAAGAGCCCGAGAAGCAAAATGAAGGTTGTACACCTAGAACGACTAGCTGCCTATGGGAAAGGTGAATCTGTGCCTATTCGGGACGAACAGGCTTAAGCGGGGGACAGTGTTACGAAATTGAATTTGCATTTAAACTAAACGGTTTTTAACGGCCAGTTCCCGAAATTTCGTAAGCGACTAACATTTGGGTGGCATCACTAAGTGTTGAAGAGGTGTGTGTCTCCACTAAACATTGACTTACATCAGTAGAAGTATCTAGATGATGGAGCCAGAATAAACTGGAAATATAAAGAAGGTGATGCCCATGTATAAATAGCGGTGGCAATCACCAAATGAGTCAGTCTGTAATAAATCGTCATTGAGTAAAGTTAATAAAGTCAAGTGTGCTTTCGTGTGTTAAAGATAAAAAGACAGCCTTACAGTCTACTATATAAGTTGTGTTATAAAAGTATTTGTGTATAAAACTGTGTAAATAAAGAGTTGTTGTAGTTATTAACAAATTGACGCTTTTATTTGCAATAAGAAGAATCCAGTTTATTTCAAAAGGAAATAAACGAACGTTTTAAAAGGTAAAACGTAACAGTATATAATTTGTAGCATAATGTGTGTTTTTACTAATTGGTGAATTTGATAGATCGGTAGAATTATTGTTCTATGTTTAATAAACGCGGTAATCTGAGGTTCCGATATGGCTGCAATTAACTTTGGCAGTTTTCGTGCTAGGACAGTCGTTCATGCACCATTTTAAAGCATTAAAATTGCCATTTGCTTTGGTATATAATTTATTGCATAATGTATTTTTGGAAAACGGCCAATTGGATAAATCGGTAGAATTATTTTCCCAGGTTTAAAAACGCGGTAATTTGAGGTTCCGATATGGTTGTGAATAACTTTGACAGTTTTCATGCTATGACAGTCATTTATGCATCATTTTAAAGCATTACAGTTGCACTTTGTTTTTGTGTATAATTTGTGGCATAATGAATTTTTACAAAAATTGGATAGATCGGTATATTTATTGGTACGGGTTTAAAAATGCGGTAATTTAAGGCCCCGATATGGTTGCAAATAACTTTTATAGTTTTCATGTTATAACAGTCGTTTATACATCTTTTTATTGCATTTTAGTTGCCATTTGTTTTGGTATACAATCTATTGCATAATGTATTTTTAGAAGATGGCCAATTGGATAGATCGATAGAATTATTTTCCCAGGTTTAAAAAGGCGGTAATTTGAGGTTCCGATATGGTTGTGAATTACTTTGACAGTTTTCATGCTATGACAGTCATTTATGCATCAGTTTAGAGCATTATGATTGCACTTTAATTTGGTATATCATTTGTGGCATAATGTGTTCGTCTAAAAAATGGTCAATTTGATGGATCGGTAGAATTATTGTTCTATGTTTAAAAACGCGGTAATTTGAGGTTCCGATATGGTTGCAAATAACTTTGACAGTTTTCATGCTAGGGCATTAGTTTACGCATCATTTTAAAGCATTACAGTTGCACTTTATTTTGGTGTATAATTTGTGGCATAATGAATTTTTACAAAAATTGGATAGATCGGTATATTTATTGGTACAGGTTCAAAAATGCGGTAATTTAAGGCTCCGATATGGTTGCAAATACCTTTTATAGTTTTCATGTTATAACAGTCGTTTATATATCTTTTTATTGCATTATAGTTGCCATTTGCTTTGGTATATAACTTATTCCATAATGTATTTTTGGAAAATGGCCAATTGGATAGATCGGTAGAATTATTTTCACAGCTTTAAAAACGCGGTAGTTTGAGGTTCCGATATGGCTGCAAATAACATTGACAGTTTTCACGCTATGACAGTCATTTATGCATCATTTTAAAGCATTATGATTGCACTTTAATATCGTATATCATTTGTAGCATAATGTGTATTTTTAAAAATTGGTCAATTTGATAGATCGGTAGAATTATTGTTCTATGTTTAATAAACGCGGTAATCTGAGGTTCCGATATGGTTGCAATTAACTTTGGCAGTTTTCGTGCTAGGACAGTCGTTTATGCACCATTTTAAAGCATTAAAATTGCCATTTGTTTTGGTATATAATTTATTGCATAATGTATTTTTAGAAAATGGCCAATTGGATAGATCGGTAGAATTATTTTCCCAGGTTTAAAAAGGCGGTAATTTGAGGTTCCGATATGGTTGTGAATAACTTTGACAGTTTTCATGCTATGACAGTCATTTATGCATCATTTTAAAGCATTATGATTGCACTTTAATTTGGTATATCATTTGTGGCACAATGTGTTCGTCTAAAAAATGGTCAATTTGAAGGATCGGTAGAATTATTGTTCTATGTTTAAAAACGCGGTAATTTGAGGTTCCGATATGGTTGCAAATAACTTTGACAGTTTTCATGCTAGGGCAATAGTTTATGCATCATTTTAAAGCATTACAGTTGCACTTTATTTTGGTGTATAATTTGTGGCATATTGAAATTTTACAAAAATTGGATAGATCGGTATATTTATTGGTACAGGTTCAAAAATGCGGTAATTTAAGGCTCCGATATGGTTGCAAATAACTTTTATAGTTTTCATGTTATAACAGTCGTTTATATATCTTTTTATTGCATTATAGTTGCCATTTGCTTTGGTATATAACTTATTCCATAATGTATTTTTGGAAAATGGCCAATTGGATAGATCGGTAGAATTATTTTCACAGCTTTAAAAACGCGGTAGTTTGAGGTTCCGATATGGCTGCAAATAACATTTACAGTTTTCACGCTATGACAGTCATTTATGCATCATTTTAAAGCATTATGATTGCACTTTAATATGGTATATCATTTGTAGCATAATGTGTATTTTTACAAATTGGTCAATTTGATAGATCGGTAGAATTATTGTTCTATGTTTAATAAAAGCAGTAATCTGAGGTTCCGATATGGTTGCAATTAACTTTGGCAGTTTTCGTGCTAGGACAGTCGTTTATGCACCATTTTAAAGCATTAAAATTGCCATTTGTTTTGGTATATAATTTATTGCATAATGTATTTTTAGAAAATGGCCAATTGGATAGATCGGTAGAATTATTTACCCAGGTTTAAAAAGGCGGTAATTTGAGGTTCCGATATGGTTGTGAATAACTTTGACAGTTTTCATGCTATGACAGTCATTTATGCATCATTTTAAAGCATTATGATTGCACTTTAATTTGGTATATCATTTGTGGCACAATGTGTTCGTCTAAAAAATGGTCAATTTGAAGGATCGGTAGAATTATTGTTCTATGTTTAAAAACGCGGTAATTTGAGGTTCCGATATGGTTGGAAATAAATTTGACAGTTTTCATGCTAGGGCAATAGTTTATGCATCATTTTAAAGCATTACAGTTGCACTTTATTTTGGTGTATAATTTGTGGCATAATGAATTTTTACAAAAGTTGGATAGATCGGTATATTTATTGGTACAGGTTTAAAAATGCGGTAATTCAAGGCTCCGATATGGTTGCAAATAACTTTTATAGTTTTCATGTTATAACAGTCGTTTATATATCTTTTTATTGCATTATAGTTGCCATTTGTTTTGGTATATAATTTATTGCATAATATATTTTTAGAAAATGGCCAATTGGATAGATCGGTAGAATTATTTTCACAGCTTTAAAAAGGCGGTAATTTGAGGTTCCGATATGGTTGCAAATAACATTGACAGTTTTTATGCTATGACAGTCATTTATGCTTCATTTTAAAGCATTATGATTGCACTTTAATATGGTATATAATTTGTAGCATAATGTGTGTTTTTACTAATTGGTGAATTTGATAGATCGGTAGAATTATTGTTCTATGTTTAATAAACGCGGTAATCTGAGGTTCCGATATGGCTGCAATTAACTTTGGCAGTTTTCGTGCTAGGACAGTCGTTTATGCACCATTTTAAAGCATTAAAATTGCCATTTGCTTTGGTATATAATTTATTGCATAATGTATTTTTGGAAAACGGCCAATTGGATAAATCGGTAGAATTATTTTCCCAGGTTTAAAAACGCGGTAATTTGAGGTTCCGATATGGTTGTGAATAACTTTGACAGTTTTCATGCTATGACAGTCATTTATGCATCATTTTAAAGCATTACAGTTGCACTTTTTTTTGTGTATAATTTGTGGCATAATGAATTTTTACAAAAATTGGATAGATCGGTATATTTATTGGTACAGGTTTAAAAATGCGGTAATTTAAGGCCCCGATATGGTTGCAAATAACTTTTATAGTTTTCATGTTATAACAGTCGTTTATACATCTTTTTATTGCATTTTAGTTGCCATTTGTTTTGGTATACAATCTATTGCATAATGTATTTTTAGAAGATGGCCAATTGGATAGATCGATAGAATTATTTTCCCAGGTTTAAAAAGGCGGTAATTTGAGGTTCCGATATGGTTGTGAATTACTTTGACAGTTTTCATGCTATGACAGTCATTTATGCATCAGTTTAGAGCATTATGATTGCACTTTAATTTGGTATATCATTTGTGGCATAATGTGTTCGTCTAAAAAATGGTCAATTTGATGGATCGGTAGAATTATTGTTCTATGTTTAAAAACACGGTAATTTGAGGTTCCGATATGGTTGCAAATAACTTTGACAGTTTTCATGCTAGGGCATTAGTTTACGCATCATTTTAAAGCATTACAGTTGCACTTTATTTTGGTGTATAATTTGTGGCATAATGAATTTTTACAAAAATTGGATAGATCGGTATATTTTAAAAAGGCGGTAATTTGAGGTTCCGATATGGTTGCAAATAACATTGACAGTTTTCATGCTATGACAGTCATTTATGCTTCATTTTAAAGCATTATGATTGCACTTTAATATGGTATATAATTTGTAGCATAATGTGTGTTTTTACTAATTGGTGAATTTGATAGATCGGTAGAATTATTGTTCTATGTTTAATAAACGCGGTAATCTGAGGTTCCGATATGGCTGCAATTAACTTTGGCAGTTTTCGTGCTAGGACAGTCGTTTATGCACCATTTTAAAGCATTAAAATTGCCATTTGCTTTGGTATATAATTTATTGCATAATGTATTTTTGGAAAACGGCCAATTGGATAAATCGGTAGAATTATTTTCCCAGGTTTAAAAACGCGGTAATTTGAGGTTCCGATATGGTTGTGAATAACTTTGACAGTTTTCATGCTATGACAGTCATTTATGCATCATTTTAAAGCATTACAGTTGCACTTTGTTTTTGTGTATAATTTGTGGCATAATGAATTTTTACAAAAATTGGATAGATCGGTATATTTATTGGTACAGGTTTAAAAATGCGGTAATTTAAGGCCCCGATATGGTTGCAAATAACTTTTATAGTTTTCATGTTATAACAGTCGTTTATGCACCATTTTAAAGCATTAAAATTGCCATTTGTTTTGGTATATAATTTATTGCATAATGTATTTTTAGAAAATGGCCAATTGGATAGATCGGTAGAATTATTTTCCCAGGTTTAAAAAGGCGGTAATTTGAGGTTCCGATATGGTTGTGAATAACTTTGACAGTTTTCATGCTATGACAGTCATTTATGCATCATTTTAAAGCATTATGATTGCACTTTAATTTGGTATATCATTTGTGGCACAATGTGTTCGTCTAAAAAATGGTCAATTTGAAGGATCGGTAGAATTATTGTTCTATGTTTAAAAACGCGGTAATTTGAGGTTCCGATATGGTTGCAAATAAGCTTTGACAGTTTTCATGCTAGGGCAATAGTTTATGCATCATTTTAAAGCATTACAGTTGCACTTTATTTTGGTGTATAATTTGTGGCATAATGAAATTTTACAAAAATTGGATAGATCGGTATATTTATTGGTACAGGTTCAAAAATGCGGTAATTTAAGGCTCCGATATGGTTGCAAATAACTTTTATAGTTTTCATGTTATAACAGTCGTTTATATATCTTTTTATTGCATTATAGTTGCCATTTGCTTTGGTATATAACTTATTCCATAATGTATTTTTGGAAAATGGCCAATTGGATAGATCGGTAGAATTATTTTCACAGCTTTAAAAACGCGGTAGTTTGAGGTTCCGATATGGCTGCAAATAACATTGACAGTTTTCACGCTATGACAGTCATTTATGCATCATTTTAAAGCATTATGATTGCACTTTAATATGGTATATCATTTGTAGCATAATGTGTATTTTTACAAATTGGTCAATTTGATAGATCGGTAGAATTATTGTTCTATGTTTAATAAAAGCAGTAATCTGAGGTTCCGATATGGTTGCAATTAACTTTGGCAGTTTTCGTGCTAGGACAGTCGTTTATGCACCATTTTAAAGCATTAAAATTGCCATTTGTTTTGGTATATAATTTATTGCATAATGTATTTTTAGAAAATGGCCAATTGGATAGATCGGTAGAATTATTTTCCCAGGTTTAAAAAGGCGGTAATTTGAGGTTCCGATATGGTTGTGAATAACTTTGACAGTTTTCATGCTATGACAGTCATTTATGCATCATTTTAAAGCATTATGATTGCACTTTAATTTGGTATATCATTTGTGGCACAATGTGTTCGTCTAAAAAATGGTCAATTTGAAGGATCGGTAGAATTATTGTTCTATGTTTAAAAACGCGGTAATTTGAGGTTCCGATATGGTTGCAAATAACTTTGACAGTTTTCATGCTAGGGCAATAGTTTATGCATCATTTTAAAGCATTACAGTTGCACTTTATTTTGGTGTATAATTTGTGGCATAATGAATTTTTACAAAAGTTGGATAGATCGGTATATTTATTGGTACAGGTTTAAAAATGCGGTAATTCAAGGCTCCGATATGGTTGCAAATAACTTTTATAGTTTTCATGTTATAACAGTCGTTTATATATCTTTTTATTGCATTATAGTTGCCATTTGTTTTGGTATATAATTTATTGCATAATATATTTTTAGAAAATGGCCAATTGGATAGATCGGTAGAATTATTTTCACAGCTTTAAAAAGGCGGTAATTTGAGGTTCCGATATGGTTGCAAATAACATTGACAGTTTTCATGCTATGACAGTCATTTATGCTTCATTTTAAAGCATTATGATTGCACTTTAATATGGTATATAATTTGTAGCATAATGTGTGTTTTTACTAATTGGTGAATTTGATAGATCGGTAGAATTATTGTTCTATGTTTAATAAACGCGGTAATCTGAGGTTCCGATATGGCTGCAATTAACTTTGGCAGTTTTCGTGCTAGGACAGTCGTTTATGCACCATTTTAAAGCATTAAAATTGCCATTTGCTTTGGTATATAATTTATTGCATAATGTATTTTTGGAAAACGGCCAATTGGATAAATCGGTAGAATTATTTTCCCAGGTTTAAAAACGCGGTAATTTGAGGTTCCGATATGGTTGTGAATAACTTTGACAGTTTTCATGCTATGACAGTCATTTATGCATCATTTTAAAGCATTACAGTTGCACTTTGTTTTTGTGTATAATTTGTGGCATAATGAATTTTTACAAAAATTGGATAGATCGGTATATTTATTGGTACAGGTTTAAAAATGCGGTAATTTAAGGCCCCGATATGGTTGCAAATAACTTTTATAGTTTTCATGTTATAACAGTCGTTTATACATCTTTTTATTGCATTTTAGTTGCCATTTGTTTTGGTATACAATCTATTGCATAATGTATTTTTAGAAGATGGCCAATTGGATAGATCGATAGAATTATTTTCCCAGGTTTAAAAAGGCGGTAATTTGAGGTTCCGATATGGTTGTGAATTACTTTGACAGTTTTCATGCTATGACAGTCATTTATGCATCAGTTTAGAGCATTATGATTGCACTTTAATTTGGTATATCATTTGTGGCATAATGTGTTCGTCTAAAAAATGGTCAATTTGATGGATCGGTAGAATTATTGTTCTATGTTTAAAAACGCGGTAATTTGAGGTTCCGATATGGTTGCAAATAACTTTGACAGTTTTCATGCTAGGGCATTAGTTTACGCATCATTTTAAAGCATTACAGTTGCACTTTATTTTGGTGTATAATTTGTGGCATAATGAATTTTTACAAAAATTGGATAGATCGGTATATTTATTGGTACAGGTTCAAAAATGCGGTAATTTAAGGCTCCGATATGGTTGCAAATACCTTTTATAGTTTTCATGTTATAACAGTCGTTTATATATCTTTTTATTGCATTATAGTTGCCATTTGCTTTGGCATATAACTTATTCCATAATGTATTTTTGGAAAATGGCCAATTGGATAGATCGGTAGAATTATTTTCACAGCTTTAAAAACGCGGTAGTTTGAGGTTCCGATATGGCTGCAAATAACATTGACAGTTTTCACGCTATGACAGTCATTTATGCATCATTTTAAAGCATTATGATTGCACTTTAATATCGTATATCATTTGTAGCATAATGTGTATTTTTAAAAATTGGTCAATTTGATAGATCGGTAGAATTATTGTTCTATGTTTAATAAACGCAGTAATCTGAGGTTCCGATATGGTTGCAATTAACTTTGGCAGTTTTCGTGCTAGGACAGTCGTTTATGCACCATTTTAAAGCATTAAAATTGCCATTTGTTTTGGTATATAATTTATTGCATAATGTATTTTTAGAAAATGGCCAATTGGATAGATCGGTAGAATTATTTTCCCAGGTTTAAAAAGGCGGTAATTTGAGGTTCCGATATGGTTGTGAATAACTTTGACAGTTTTCATGCTATGACAGTCATTTATGCATCATTTTAAAGCATTATGATTGCACTTTAATTTGGTATATCATTTGTGGCACAATGTGTTCGTCTAAAAAATGGTCAATTTGAAGGATCGGTAGAATTATTGTTCTATGTTTAAAAACGCGGTAATTTGAGGTTCCGATATGGTTGCAAATAACTTTGACAGTTCTCATGCTAGGGCAATAGTTTATGCATCATTTTAAAGCATTACAGTTGCACTTTATTTTGGTGTATAATTTGTGGCATAATGAAATTTTACAAAAATTGGATAGATCGGTATATTTATTGGTACAGGTTCAAAAATGCGGTAATTTAAGGCTCCGATATGGTTGCAAATAACTTTTATAGTTTTCATGTTATAAAAGTCGTTTATATATCTTTTTATTGCATTATAGTTGCCATTTGCTTTCGTATATAACTTATTCCATAATGTATTTTTGGAAAATGGCCAATTGGATAGATCGGTAGAATTATTTTCACAGCTTTAAAAACGCGGTAGTTTGAGGTTCCGATATGGCTGCAAATAACATTGACAGTTTTCACGCTATGACAGTCATTTATGCATCATTTTAAAGCATTATGATTGCACTTTAATATGGTATATCATTTGTAGCATAATGTGTATTTTTACAAATTGGTCAATTTGATAGATCGGTAGAATTATTGTTCTATGTTTAATAAAAGCAGTAATCTGAGGTTCCGATATGGTTGCAATTAACTTTGGCAGTTTTCGTGCTAGGACAGTCGTTTATGCACCATTTTAAAGCATTAAAATTGCCATTTGTTTTGGTATATAATTTATTGCATAATGTATTTTTAGAAAATGGCCAATTGGATAGATCGGTAGAATTATTTTCCCAGGTTTAAAAAGGCGGTAATTTGAGGTTCCGATATGGTTGTGAATAACTTTGACAGTTTTCATGCTATGACAGTCATTTATGCATCATTTTAAAGCATTATGATTGCACTTTAATTTGGTATATCATTTGTGGCACAATGTGTTCGTCTAAAAAATGGTCAATTTGAAGGATCGGTAGAATTATTGTTCTATGTTTAAAAACGCGGTAATTTGAGGTTCCGATATGGTTGCAAATAACTTTGACAGTTTTCATGCTAGGGCAATAGTTTATGCATCATTTTAAAGCATTACAGTTGCACTTTATTTTGGTGTATAATTTGTGGCATAATGAATTTTTACAAAAGTTGGATAGATCGGTATATTTATTGGTACAGGTTTAAAAATGCGGTAATTCAAGGCTCCGATATGGTTGCAAATAACTTTTATAGTTTTCATGTTATAACAGTCGTTTATATATCTTTTTATTGCATTATAGTTGCCATTTGTTTTGGTATATAATTTATTGCATAATATATTTTTAGAAAATGGCCAATTGGATAGATCGGTAGAATTATTTTCACAGCTTTAAAAAGGCGGTAATTTGAGGTTCCGATATGGTTGCAAATAACATTGACAGTTTTCATGCTATGACAGTCATTTATGCTTCATTTTAAAGCATTATGATTGCACTTTAATATGGTATATAATTTGTAGCATAATGTGTGTTTTTACTAATTGGTGAATTTGATAGATCGGTAGAATTATTGTTCTATGTTTAATAAACGCGGTAATCTGAGGTTCCGATATGGCTGCAATTAACTTTGGCAGTTTTCGTGCTAGGACAGTCGTTTATGCACCATTTTAAAGCATTAAAATTGCCATTTGCTTTGGTATATAATTTATTGCATAATGTATTTTTGGAAAACGGCCAATTGGATAAATCGGTAGAATTATTTTCCCAGGTTTAAAAACGCGGTAATTTGAGGTTCCGATATGGTTGTGAATAACTTTGACAGTTTTCATGCTATGACAGTCATTTATGCATCATTTTAAAGCATTACAGTTGCACTTTGTTTTTGTGTATAATTTGTGGCATAATGAATTTTTACAAAAATTGGATAGATCGGTATATTTATTGGTACAGGTTTAAAAATGCGGTAATTTAAGGCCCCGATATGGTTGCAAATAACTTTTATAGTTTTCATGTTATAACAGTCGTTTATACATCTTTTTATTGCATTTTAGTTGCCATTTGTTTTGGTATACAATCTATTGCATAATGTATTTTTAGAAGATGGCCAATTGGATAGATCGATAGAATTATTTTCCCAGGTTTAAAAAGGCGGTAATTTGAGGTTCCGATATGGTTGTGAATTACTTTGACAGTTTTCATGCTATGACAGTCATTTATGCATCAGTTTAGAGCATTATGATTGCACTTTAATTTGGTATATCATTTGTGGCATAATGTGTTCGTCTAAAAAATGGTCAATTTGATGGATCGGTAGAATTATTGTTCTATGTTTAAAACGCGGTAATTTGAGGTTCCGATATGGTTGCAAATAACTTTGACAGTTTTCATGCTAGGGCATTAGTTTACGCATCATTTTAAAGCATTACAGTTGCACTTTATTTTGGTGTATAATTTGTGGCATAATGAATTTTTACAAAAATTGGATAGATCGGTATATTTATTGGTACAGGTTCAAAAATGCGGTAATTTAAGGCTCCGATATGGTTGCAAATACCTTTTATAGTTTTCATGTTATAACAGTCGTTTATATATCTTTTTATTGCATTATAGTTGCCATTTGCTTTGGTATATAACTTATTCCATAATGTATTTTTGGAAAATGGCCAATTGGATAGATCGGTAGAATTATTTTCACAGCTTTAAAAACGCGGTAGTTTGAGGTTCCGATATGGCTGCAAATAACATTGACAGTTTTCACGCTATGACAGTCATTTATGCATCATTTTAAAGCATTATGATTGCACTTTAATATCGTATATCATTTGTAGCATAATGTGTATTTTTAAAAATTGGTCAATTTGATAGATCGGTAGAATTATTGTTCTATGTTTAATAAACGCGGTAATCTGAGGTTCCGATATGGTTGCAATTAACTTTGGCAGTTTTCGTGCTAGGACAGTCGTTTATGCACCATTTTAAAGCATTAAAATTGCCATTTGTTTTGGTATATAATTTATTGCATAATGTATTTTTAGAAAATGGCCAATTGGATAGATCGGTAGAATTATTTTCCCAGGTTTAAAAAGGCGGTAATTTGAGGTTCCGATATGGTTGTGAATACTTGACAGTTTTCATGCTATGACAGTCATTTAT
>NW_023997836.1:0-15731 GCF_015586225.1 Lucilia sericata
GTCTATAGTCTAGTCTACAGTCTAGTCTAGTCTATAGTCTAGTCTATAGTCTAGTCTATAGTCTAGTCTATAGTCTAGTCTATAGTCTAGTCTATAGTCTAGTCTATAGTCTAGTCTATAGTCTAGTCTATAGTCTAGTCTATAGTCTAGTCTATAGTCTAGTCTATAGTCTAGTCTATAGTCTAGTCTATAGTCTAGTCTATAGTCTAGTCTATAGTCTAGTCTATAGTCTAGTCTATGGTCTAGTATATGGTCTTGTCAATAGTCTAGTATATAGTCTTGTCTATAGTCTAGTCTATAGTCTATTCTGTAGTCTTGCCTATAGTCCAGTCTATAGTTTATTTTAGAATTTCGACTAGAATTTCTTAATTCAGAAAAATATTTACTTTCATCTCCTTAGCTCCCACAGGAAAGACCATCTGTTATAAACCATTTGGGTATTAAAATGCCCTTACACATGATTTAAGGCAATTAACTAATCCCTTCTTATACCAAACCTTGCAATTATAATTAAGAAAAACAAAAAACAGCAGTAAATAACATTAAATCGAAAACTATTTAAATTAAACCCTATAATTATTATTTTTTTGGTAATAATTAAGAGCAGCAGGGATCATTATAAAAGCGAATTAAAAGAGAAATGATCGCATTACGAAAATAACATAAAAACCATAAATTCTCATAATTGTTTATACAAGAGATCAATAAACATGTCAATTGAATGATTTAAAGGCGCATATTGATTTACATAAAAAATTTTGAATAAATATTTGATATGGGTATTAATTTCAATATATGCACAACCAATTAAAAAAAGGCCGAACTAAACTGTATAAAGAGAAACCTTAAATAGGGAGAGTAGCAACACGCAAAATGTATACCAAATATTTTAGGGGTGTTACCAGATCTTGAAAATATTTCTAAACTATAAGCAACCACTAATTTTGAAAACAAACATTTGACAACCTTTAAATATCTAAAAAACATCAAGGTTTTATTAAAAGAGGGTAAAATTTCTATTAAAATATTAGAAAAACTATTATTTGCTCAACAGCTGTTTTAAATTGTAGGGATGGTTTAGTCAACGGTAATCTTTTGCCAAATCATGTTTATTTATTCATTTTAATTATTGGTTTTCTTGTATTTTTTTCCAAAGTCATTTTAAATTTATCTCAATTTTAACAACTTGTCATCGTTTGACATTTAACACTTCAAAGTTTAAATATCACAAATTTAACATCTAACCGTCAATAGTTTCTAAAAACTTCTAAACACTATTTAACAGCTGTGAATAGAATTTTGCAAATTTCGATTTTTATCTAAAAGGGGAAAAATAGAACAAAATAATCTGTGGTTAAATCCTTTTAGTGTTTTTTTTTTTGCATTTACACGGATTACATTGATAAACTAATAAATTAAAGTTTGATTTTTCAAACATAAACAGAAAATCTTTAAATTATACGTTTCAATAAACCCCATTTGCGCAATGCGAGGGTTGTGCGGTAAGGTACGGAGTTTCGATAAGTTTGGTCAATATTCTAGTCCATAGTTTGGTCAATGGTCTAGTTTATAGTCTAGAATATAGTCTAGTCTATAGTCTAGTCTATAGTCTAGTGTAGACTATAGTCTAGTCTATAGTCTAGTCTATAGTCTAGTCTATAGTCTAGTCTATAGTCTAGTCTATAGTCTAGTCTATAGTCTAGTCTATAGTCTAGTCTATAGTCTAGTCTATAGTCTAGTCTATAGTCTAGTCTATAGTCTAGTCTATAGTCTAGTCTATAGTCTAGTCTATAGTCTAGTCTATAGTCTAGTCTATAGTCTAGTCTATAGTCTAGTCTATAGTCTAGTCTAGTCTATAGTCTAGTCTATAGTCTAGTCTATAGTCTAGTCTATAGTCTAGTCTATAGTCTAGTCTATAGTCTAGTCTATAGTCTAGTCTATAGTCTAGTCTATAGTCTAGTCTATAGTCTAGTCTATAGTCTAGTCTATAGTCTAGTCTAAAGTCTAGTCTATAGTCTAGTCTATAGTCTAGTCTATAGTCTAGTCTATAGTCTAGTCTATAGTCTAGTCTATAGTCTAGTCTATAGTCTAGTCTATAGTCTAGTCTATAGTCTAGTCTATAGTCTAGTCTATAGTCTAGTCTATAGTCTAGTCTATAGTCTAGTCTATAGTCTAGTCTATAGTCTAGTCTATAGTCTAGTCTATAGTCTAGTCTATAGTCCAGTCTATAGTCTAGTCTATAGTCTAGTCTATAGTTTAGTCTGTAGTCTAGTCTATAGTCTAGTTTATAGTCTAGTCTATAGTCTAGTCTATAGTCTAGTCTATAGTCTAGTCTATAGTGTAGTCTATGGTCTAGTCTATAGTCTAGTCTATAGTCTAGCCTATAGTCTAGTCTATAGTCTAGTCTATAGTCTAGTATATAGTCGAGTCTATAGTCTAGTCTATAGTCTAGTCTATAGTCTAGTCTATACTCTAGTCTATAGTCTAGTCTATAGTCTAGTCTATACTCTAGTCTATACTCTAGTCTATAGTCTAGTCTATAGTCTAGTCTATACTCTAGTCTATAGTCTAGTCTATAGCCTAGTCTATACTCTAGTCTATAGTCTAGTCTATAGTCTAGGCTATACTCTAGTCTATAGTCTAGTCTATAGTCTAGTCTATAGTCTAGTCTATAGTCTAGGCTATACTCTAGTCTATAGTCTAGTCTATAGTCTAGTCTATACTCTAGTCTATAGTCTAGTCTATAGTCTAGTCTATACTCTAGTCTATAGTCTAGTCTATAGTCTAGGCTATACTCTAGTCTATAGTCTAGTCTATAGTCTAGTCTATAGTATAGTCTATAATCTAGTCTATAGTCTAGTCTATAGTCTAGTCTATAGTATAGTCTATAGTATAGTCTATAGTCTGGTATAGTCAGCTTTCAGCTTTTCAGACAACCCTCCTTAGTTTATAAATTTTTTATATTGTCCCCTCTCCTGTATTATTTTGTTTACCGTACAAACATCTTTGATTTATTCCATACCCTAAAAGTGTGCTTTCAATTATAATTTTTTATTACTTTCTATGCAATTCCCTTTTACAGTTTAGTTTGACTCCGGGATTTTCAAGTGCAAATTGTCGTAAATCGTAAAAAAACAACAAGCGTATCCTGCTGTTATATTACGCAATACAAAATTTATACCTTTTTGGAAATATTGTTTTTTTTATGAAATGCAACCCCTTTTTTTGAAATACATTTTTTGGTTTATTGTAAAAATTTTCAACGTTAATGCGGTTAAATGAAGTGTTCCTGTGGTTAATAAATGGAAATTCATTTAACTTCTACTCGGTTGCTGTTGCAATGGAAGTACAATGGGAATCAATTAATCTTGCAACAACAGTTATAGTGGTGATGTTTGTTGTGGTAGTTTCAGTTTGTTTTTTATGATGGTTTTAAGATTTTTTGTATTTTTTTATAAATATGTTTTGTTAGTGGATTCTGTGGGTTAAACAATACAAATTATATATTTAAAGCACAATTTTCTTTAAATAACCAAAATGAAGTACCAAAACTATGGGTAGTGCCTATAAACTAGGCTATATAATATAGGTATACTAGCCTATAAACAAGACTATAGATCAAACTATGGACAATATACTAGACTATAGACGGGACTATATATTAGTCTATAGACTAGAGAGTAAACTATACTAAAGTCTAGACTATAGACTAGACTATAGACTAGACTATAGACTAGACTATAGACTAGACTATAGACTAGACTATAGACTAGACTATAGACTAGACTATAGTCTAGACTATAGACTAGACTATAGACTAGACTATAGACTAGACTATAGACTAGACTATAGACTAGACTATAGACTAGACTATAGACTAGACTATAGACTAGACTATAGACTAGACTATAGACTAGACTATAGACTAGACTATAGACTAGACTATAGACTAGACTATAGACTAGACTATAGACTAGACTATAGACTAGACTATAGACTAGACTATAGACTAGACTATAGACTAGACTATAGACTAGACTATAGACTAGACTATAGACTAGACTATAGACTAGACTATAGACTAGACTTTAGACTAGACTATAGACTAGACTATAGACTAGACTATAGACTAGACTATAGACTAGACTATAGACTAGACTATAGACTAGACTATAGACTAGACTATAGACTAGACTATAGACTAGACTATAGACTAGACTATAGACTAGAATATAGACTAGATTATAGACTAGACTATAGACTAGACTATAGACTAGACTATAGACTAGACTATAGACTAGACTATAGACTAGACTTTAGACTATAGACTAGACTATAGACTAGACTATAGACTAGAATATAGACTTGACTATAAACTAGACTATAGACTAGACTATAGACTAGACTATAGACTAGACTATAGACTAGACTATAGACTAGACTATAGACTAGTCTATAGACTAGACTATAGACTAGACTATAGACTAGACTATAGACTAGACTATAGACTAGACTATAGACTAGACTATAGACTAGACTATAGACTAGACTATAGACTAGACTATAGACTAGACTATAGACTAGACTATAGACTAGACTATAGACTAGACTATAGACTAGACTATAGACTAGACTATAGACTAGACTATAGACTAGACTATAGACTATAGACTAGACTATAGACTAGACTATAGACTAGACTATAGACTAGACTATAGACTAGACTATAGACTAGACTATAGACTAGACTATAGACTAGACTATAGACTAGACTATAGACTAGACTATAGACTAGACTATAGACTAGACTATAGACTAGACTATAGACTAGACTATAGACTAGACTATAGACTAGACTATAGACTAGACTATAGACTAGACTATAGACTAGACTATAGACTAGACTATAGACTAGACTATAGACTAGACTATAGACTAGACTATAGACTAGACTATAGACTAGACTATAGACTAGACTATAGACTAGACTATAGACTAGACTATAGACTAGACTATAGACTAGACTATAGACTAGACTATAGACTAGACTATAGACTAGACTATAGACTAGACTATAAGTAGACTAGACTATAGACTAGACTATAACTAGACTATAAATTTGTCTTTAGACTAGGCTGTAAACTATACTGGAAATATGCTACAAACTAGACTGTGACTAGACTTTAGATTCCAGGCTAGACTGTATACTACACAACATACTACGAATAGACTATTGACTAAACTATAAAATTTAATTACAATTTAAACTTGTTGATCAATAATAATATGTGAATATAAAAAAATTAAGAAAATTATAGATTGTTGTTGTTGTTATTGTTATTAGTTAAAGTTCATTTCATGGTATTTATCTACTTACAAATATAAAAACGTATTTTTCTAACAAAAACCAAACAATTCACTCCTCGTCTATGATAAATGCTCAAAAAGGTGTTGAAGCAACATCAATAAGAAAAGCACACTTACCTGTAAAGAAAAAATATAAAATTTAAAATTAAATTAAATCAAGTAAAATAAAAATTTCCTATAACTAGAAGCGTTTTTTCATAATTTAATAAATGTTTCATAATGAAATGTTGCCAATAATAAAAAGAGAGATAAAGGCACAAGTGATAATTTGGTTAAAAAAAAGTCAGATATATCACAAACTATTGGGGGAAAGATCAAAAATTCCATTCCATAAACCAGATACTATCGCCTACGGTCAACCACATGTACAAATTATGTTTTGAAAAAAACCTATAAAGGAATTGTTTTGCTCTGCTCTGCCATGTAATTTGTTAAAAACTCATAAAAATCAACATTAAAAGTAATTTGAGTTGAAGAAATATTACATGTGAAAAACAAAATTTTAAATTTACGCAAAACAAAGCCTTGAGGGTTGTAGTTGGTTGGTGAAGAAAATTGTACAAAAAAATAACTATTTGCCTGACATTTTTGGTAAACAAATTTTGTTTAAATTTACAAAAGATTTAATATAAAAGTTTAAAATATTTGCTAAAGTTACATTTTCATTTAATACCAATTCTTAAAGGTTTCTCAAATCTAAAAATAGTTTTAAAGTTCACATTTGCATTTGAGTTTATTATATCCTACAATGTTGCACTTAACTTCTTTCACTTTCCAATTGTGTTCAATTTAAAAAAAAAGAAAACTCTTAACCTGCATTTTCATTTTTTTTTTACTTTTCAAAGAATTTAATTTCAATTTTTTATTTGATTGCCGCTTAAAGACAGTTATTAACCAGTTATTGGTTGTGCAAAAACAACGACAGACCACCAACTAATCAACTTTACAAGACAGATCTGCATAAAAAGCGGTAAAAATCAAGCATCTTCAGGTTAAAAATAATAAAACAAAATATCGAAGAAAAAAACATCAACAATTTAAACCTTAATTTACAATGAGCTTTAAGGCGATTTATGAATTCGTTCATTATTATTTTTATTTTTTTTTATTTATGATCTTCCTATAAATTTAGTGCAACAATATTTTCGTTAAAGTTGACATTTTGAGTGCAAGGTGCCATCCGAAGAAAAAGAGTGCAAGAAATAAACAGTTATTAACAAAAATTCCTTTTTAAACGGGGTAGAAAGGAAAGTTTAAGTATTTTTCTAGTTTTTTAAAAAATTAGTTTGTATAGAACTAAAAAAGTGATCATAATTAACCAGCCTAGACTACAGTCTAGACTATAGAGTAGACTATAAACTAGACTATAGACTAGACTATAAACTAGACTATAGACTATACTATAAACTAGACTATAGACTAGACTATAGACTAGACTCTAGACTAGACTCCACACTATACTTTAGACTAGACTCCAGACTAGACTCTAGAAGAAAAAGACTAGACTCTAGACTAGACTCTAGACTGCACCCTAGACTAGACTTTAGGCTAGACTCTAGACTAGACGCTAGGCTAGACTATAGACTAGACCCTAGACTAGACTATAGGCTAGACTATAGACTAGACCCTAGACTAGACTATAGACTATAGACTAGACTATAGACTACACTATAGACTAGACTATAGACTAGACTCTAGACTAGACTATAGACTGGGCTCTAGACTATAGACTGGACTCTAGACTAGACCCTAGACTAGATTCTAGACAAGACTATAGACATGCGCTAGACTAGACTCTACACTAGACAATAGTCTAGACTATGGACTAGACTCTAGACTAGACTAGACCCTAGACTAGACTCTAGACTAGACCCTAGACTAGACCCTAGATTGGACTCGAGGCTAGACTGTAGACTAGGCTCTAGACTAGACTATAGACTAGACTCTAGACTGGACTATAGAGTAGACTCTAGACTAAACCCTAGACTAGACAATAGACTAGACTATAGACAAGACTACAGACTAGACTCTAGACTAGACTATAGACTGGGCTCTAGACTAGACTATAGACTGGACTCTAGACTAGACCCTAGACTAGACCCTAGGCTAGATTCTAGACTAGATTCTAGACAAGACTATAGACATGCGCTAGACTAGACAATAATCTAGACTATGGACTAGACTCTAGACTAGACTCTAGACTAGACTCTAGACTAGACCCTAGATTAGACTCGAGGCTAGAGTGTAGACTAGGCTCTAGACTAGACTATAGACTAGGCTCTAGACTAGACTATAGACTAGACTCTAGACTGGACTATAGACTAGACTCTTGACTAAACCCTAGACTAGACTATAGACAAGACTACAGACTAGACTCTAGACTAGACTATAGACTGGGCTCTAGACTAGACTATAGACTGGACTCTAGACTAGACCCTAGGCTAGACCCTAGACTAGATTCTAGACTAGATTTTTGACAAGACTATAGACATGCGCTAGACTAGACTCTACACTAGACAATAATCTAGACTATGGACTAGACTCTAGACGAGACTAGACCCTAGACTAGACTCTAGACTAGACCCTAGATTAGACTCGAGGCTAGACTGTAGACTAGGCTCTAGACTATAGACTAGACTCTAGACTGGACTATAGGCTAGACTCTAGACTAAACTCTAGTCTAGAGTCTAGTCTGTAGTCTTGTCTATAGTCTAGTCTAGGGTCTAGTCTAGAGTATAGTCTAGAGTCTAGTCTAGAGTCTAGTCTAGAGTCTAATCTAGGGTAGTCTAGAGTCTAGTCTAGAGTCTAATCTAGAGTCTACTCTAGAGTTTAGTCTAGAGTCTAGTCTAGATTCTAGCCTAGAGCTTAGTCTAGGGCTAAGTCTGGTGTCTAGTCTAGAGTCTAGTTTAGAGTCTAGTTTAGAGTCTAGTCGAGAGTCTAGTCTAGAGTCTAGTCTAGAGTCTAGTCTAGAGTCTTGTCTAGAGTCTAGTCAGTGTTTTTCAATAAGATTCCAACTGACAGCATTTTATTAATCATACTAAAATATAACTGAATTTTGAGTTAAAATTTTTAATATTTTGTTTTAAATTTCAAAGTACTTTTTACTTTTGGGTATTTTTTCGAAAATATTTCATCGGAGTTAAGGCATTTTTGTATTACCATTATTTTATCACTTTTTATTTTATGAATGTTATTGATAAATATATTTAAACAAACACGTACCACAAATTGTATCAACAAATTATTTATTGAATAAATAAATAAATAAATAAATAAATAAATAAATAAATATGTGTACAACAAACAACTATGTATTTTATTTTTGTAGCAAAAAGAAACAAAAATGTTTCATTTAAATGAATTATTGATAAATATACAAACAACAAAAATTCTTGTGAAAATGAGAAGGAAAACATTTTACAAATTTAATGTGTCAAAAATTAAACGAGCAATAAAATTTTTCAATGATTCGTATAGAAAAGAAAAACTATTACATTTTATTTAAAAAAATAAACAAAAAATTGCCAAGAGTAACAAATGAAAAAAGCTGTTAATACAAAGTCATTGAACAGTTAGGAATTTAGGCCAAATAACTAAAAATAAGAACAGGGACTCATGACTTCATAATTGCAAACTAAACTGAATGAGAATTCGAATATTTCAATAATTATTTCACAGCTTACAAGTCATGCTGATGGTATGTAGTAGTCTTTCAAAAGTGTGCTAATATTAAATCTAATACGTGCAAATGTTCATTTTGAACTGAATTTCAAATTTTTTGTAAAAACAATTAATATTTTTCTCACGAAAATTCTTTAACACCTTCTTGCTCTGTCTGCAAGCACAGACAGTTTTCGAAAAATAAAAAAAATCTTTTTGCCAAAATTACTTATTAACACCCGGCTTTTTTCTTAAAATGAAACCTATGTGTGCCAAAATGACAAAATATTACTGACATTTAACAAAATTGTGTACGAAACAAATTTCAACTGCAGCTCACAGCCGCTCAACATTAGAAACAACAACAATCAATAAACACAATGTGTCAACATTGTCTGTGACGTTCATTAATAAAAATTAAATATTTTCAAAATTTTGTTAAAAAAAATAGGAAAATTTAAATTAACACCAGCCACCAAATTTTTGGTTGCTACAAAACTTGTTGGGTTTGGTAGTTGTGTTGTTGGTTTTTTATTCAATTCGCAACAATTGCTTTAATTCAACAGAATACTTGAAAATGCTCAACGGCAGTATAAACACAACTTATCAAAAATGTTCTTAGAAAACAACAACAACAACAGCAACAAGAAATTTCTATGAATTTTGATAAATTTATTACCATAGAAAAAATATGTATGTGATACAAACAGTGAGGTGTTAAAGTGTAGCAGACTACTGGGCGTATTAATATTTCAACAAAATATTGCCTATTTTTAGGGATGTGAAAAATAAATGATGTTTTTCTACCTAGAGAGACCATTCTGCATCGATGGCAACAAATATTTAGTAGTCGTAAGTGGTAAGATCTAGACTGTAAGACGGAAGGGGCAAAACTTTCCGAGTATGAACAGAGTAAACCTTGATCACATGTACATACCTAGACAAGTAAGGAATGTTCATGGGACACACACACTCTAGGTAAACGGGTGGGTAAGTTCCTTATACTCCCCTAAATCCATCCCGTAGTCTTACAGTCACTCCTCTGATGTCAACAGCTTATACCGCTAGTGTATCCCTTTTGCTCTCCAATAGCCGATTATCCGAAAATGATGCAGATCGCTCTCTTAAAGTCTTAGATGTTACTCTATCAATATATATTGCCTAAGTGATGGGAAGGACGCTAGTGTATTTCGGTTCCGGGTTTTCAATGTTGATCCCAAGTACAGTCATCCATGTTTCTCAGTTTTATAGTCATCCATGTAAAAACAGATTCCTACGGGTATTTGTTTTAATGTACCGCTTGACCACAATCTCCTAACTGGAACCAGTATCACACAGATCTCGTCAAATTCTATTATCAGTCTTAGATATGACCCAGTCAACAGATATTGCCTAAATTAGTATTGTGATTTGGAAAACACCATAGACCCATTTTGTCTCTCAGTTTAAAGTCATCCATATAACAACAGATTCCTACGGCAATTTGTTTTAATGTACCGCTCGACCACGATCTTCTAACTGGAACCAATATCACATAGATCTCGACAAATTCTGTTTTCAGTATGCGATCAACCACTTCGGTTTATGAGCTTTTAGAGCCTGGAAGCTAATGTTGTTATTGGGCAGACGCTAGAGTTACGGATCCGGGTTTTCAAATTAGATCTCGAAAGCCATTTTGTCTTCTACTTTAAAATAATCTGTGTAACAACATATTCCCTCAGGGATTTGTTTTAATGTACCGCCGACAAATTATGTTTCCGGTATGCGATCGGCCACATCAGCTGTTTAGTTATTGACAAACAGCAGATGTGCTCAACATGTCCAGAATACATTAATGATGTGTCCTGTTAACGGTTTTGGTCAATTCGCTTTAAGATAAGACACGTTCGGCTGTGAGTACTTTATGATAACTTTTATGCATTTCGATCAGAGGAATTTCCAGCAATATGTAGTAAAGCTTTGGACTATCCAATATGTAGGCCCAATTATACCTCAGCAACATATAAGTTCAACTCCCTGTAGTACGTTATACTGTGCTAAACAATTGAAAAAGCTTTAGTTAAATTTGATCTAATTGTAAAGTCAGTGTGTCATAGTTGGACTAAGACCCAGATCGAGCCTATGGTACTCCTATCATCGTCATACATACATATGTATGTGGTGATGTGATTCTATTTTAGGTCCCGATTAAGAATTACGCTTAGATATTTAACCCAGTAGGTAAATGATATCGTCTAGTCCAAGAGGTTGATCAAGTCACAAAACGCCCAATCTAAAGATTGGATAAAAGTGTCAGTTTGAACGCTATTGAAATCATCTTCGATATCAATGTAGACTATAGGTGCACAGAACTTGGTATCGAAGAACTATTCTATATCGTGCCCAACTTCTATCAGTCCTGTCCAAGAGGTTTATCTTGTGACTGGATCAATCTGGAATTGATATAAAGATTGGATAACAGTGTCAATTTGTACGTTATTGAAACCATCTTCGATATCAATGAGTGCATACAACTTGGTATCGAAGAACTTTCCTATACCGTGTCCAACTTCTTTCAGTTTGGTGTCCACTGATCTACCCATTACATATACGTTTTGCTTCAGATCTTTGTCCGAAATTCTGCTATTAACCATGTTAGGGACTACATACTCTAAGGTTTTAGTAGAAAGAACTTTGGGCTTATGGCTCGATAAAACTTTGGTGTCGGGTAACCAGACTTTCCGGGTTTCAGAATGAATAAATGCGGAGTATGTATATGCAAATGTCTTTGACAGACGATATTAAACTAATTCTAGGGGGAAATTAGCATTCGATCCTGAGAGAGTTTATCAGAAGTTTAATTTGAATTCTTATCATAATTAATCTCATTGCGAATCTAGATCTTAAGAATAAATAATTATTATAGATTTTGGAAACTGACAGGACTGGACAAACATAATCCACATCATTTCAATTTAAGATCACTTATGATCTTATCATTGATTCTAATTGCCTTAAGTTGTGTCATATTTTTGTCCGCCACTGTTCTAAACTCTAACACAGAAATTTTGGGGAGACAGACAGACACACGACATCTAATAAATTTAATTCAAAATATTTTGTTTTGATACTTAGTTCATTTGCTACGGTTCTTGTTGTTGTTGTTGTTATTATTGTTGGTGTGTAGCGCAACATTGCAAAGTGTCGTAATAGAATTGTCTAAAGAGTCTTAGAAAATGTCAAAATTTTTGGTATGTGACATAATTTTTTGTTGTTGTTGTTGTTGTATTTTGCAGTTGTCAGATATACAACAACAGCAAGAGTGAGTATTTAATCGTGTAATAAAACTAAAAAGCGGGTGTTTGAATATTTTTTGCTTTTTTAATAGAAATGAGACAAAATACTGTTAACGCAAATTGTTATGGGGCACGCCGCCGGTTTTTTTTGTAAGAGTTGGAGCATTATTGTGAGGGAAGGAAGTAAAGAGGGGTTTTTGGTTTGTTATATTGTGATTTATAGGTGATCATTTTGTTGTGTTGTTGACATATATTTGCTATTTTTTTATATTTATTTTCATATACAAAAAAAAATGTTGTCAGTTTGTGCTTTTTTGGGTTGATTATTTTGCTATTTTATGTGATACGACAACTATTTTGTTTGTAAACATTTATTTAATGTGAAATAAACTGAAGAAAAAAGCTTTTTATTTATTGTTTATAGTTTGTGTTTTTGTTGGGAATTTTGTTAATTTTATTAGATCATTTTTTATGAGAGTCATGAAACACAAGTGTTGCCGGGTATTGTGTTTGGCAATGGAATAGTTTTGTTTAAAGAAAAATCTCATTTTTATAAGAAATAAATTTATTTAGGGGAATGCAAATTTATTTGATAACTGTTGGGTAAAGACAAGTGTAGATTGTAATGCAGGTGTCAGAGTAAATACTGTAACTTAAATGACCCAATTTATGGCTTTAAGAATTCTACGATTTTTATATGGAATGTCCAGCTTTATCAGTAGAACACATATTTGAAAACAGCAACTGGTGACTTAAACCAAATCCTCCCGGAAATGTTAAGCTAAATAGAAACACTCAAATTTCCCATAAAACCTGTCAAGTTTTTAACAAAAATTCTAATAACTTCTAACAATATTTAAAGCCAAATTTTACAACCATTTTTTACGGTTTCAAAGCAAAAACATAACATACTAACCAAAAAAAAAAGTAGAAGTATTTAATTAGAAGTTACAGCAAGATAAAAAAAGGACCCAATGTTACGCCTCAACCTAAAAAAGGTATTTTTACATACACAACAGAAAACTCCATAAAAATGTTTGAATTGATAAAATAGTACACATAATAAAAAAGATGTATGAATTTATGGCAAAATACAAGCAAGTGAAATAATTACCATAAATAATCGCTCGAAGGACCAGAGTAGCAACGCATGTATATATGTATGTATGTACTACACTTTCGTAACGTGTAATGCAGACCTAAAAATAAATCACAAATGATGGCGTCTTGTGGCCTGAGGAATTTCTTTTTGCATACGAAATAAAACTAAAACCAAGGAGAATGAAAGGAGAAAAAAAGTATGAAAAACCCATAAAATGAAGAAGAAAATGAAAAATGCCGGCACAAAAAAAAAACATACGTTCAAGCCAAATGATGCAACTGTGAAATGCGTGCAACTGTTGCAAAGTCAATAAGTAAATAAAAAACACAGGCAAACAATTAAGCGGGGCAGGCAGACGGACGTAAACTGTAAGAGGTATGCTAATAAATTTATAAAAATTTTCTATAGCCTAATTTATAGCGTAGTCTATAGTCTAGTCTAAAGTCTAGTCTATAGTCTAGTCTATAGTCTAGTCTATAGTCTAGTCTATAGTCTAGTCTATAGTCTAGTCTATAGTCTAGTCTATAGTCTAGTCTATAGTCTAGTCTATAGTCTAGTCTATAGTCTAGTCTATAGTCTAGTCTATAGTCTAGTCTATAGTCTAGTCTATAGTCTAGTCTATAGTCTAGTCTATAGTCTAGTCTATACTATAGTCTAGTCTATAGTCTATAGTCTAGTCTATAGTCTAGTCTATAGTCTAGTCTATAGTCTAGTCTATAGTCTAGTCTATAGTCTAGTCTATAGTCTAGTCTATAGTCTAGTCTATAGTCTAGTCTATAGTCTAGTCTATAGTCTAGTCTAGTCTAGTCTATAGTCTAGTCTATAGTCTAGTCTATAGTCTAGTCTATAGTCTAGTCTATAGTCTAGTCTATAGTCTAGTCTATAGTCTAGTCTATAGTCTAGTCTATAGTCTAGCCTATAGTTTAGTCTATAGTTTAGTCTATATTCTAGTCTATAGTTTAGTCTATAGTCCAGTCTATAGTCCAGTCTATAGTCTATTCTATAGTCCAGTCTATAGTCCAGTCTATAGTCCAGTCTATAGTCTAGTCTATAGTCCAGTCTATAGTCCAGTCTATAGTCAAGTCTATAGTCCAGTCTATAGTCTATTCTATAGTCCAGTCTATAGTCCAGTCTATTGTCCAGTCTATAGTCAAGTCTTTTCTCGTACTCGGAAACTTGTTTTATTTTGTTAGACGTGGTCCAAACTAGGAAACTTGTTGAGAAATAGAAGAATAACAAAACAAGTACGAGAAACTCCGTACAGCGAGAGAGATGAATGATATTCTTTCTCTTTCTCTCTCACCCAAAATCAAAAGTTTCCCAAAAAAAGTTTCCTAGTGTGGACCGGCAGTTATTCTTCTCATTCGTACAACAACAAATCAATGCAATTAATACGTAGTTTCTGAAACAAAAGTTTTTATGTGTGGACATTAAGGAAACTTCAAAAGAGAATTATGAAAAAGTTTCTGAACAAAAGTTTCCTAGTGTGGACCAGGTCTAATGAGCAATATTTAACAGAAAACAGAAAATTTTAGCGAAAAATTTCTATAAAAAAAAATTTTAACGAAAATTTTCTAAAAAAATAACTTTATCGAAAATATTCTATAAAAAGAAAATTTTAACGAAAATTTTCAATAAAAACAAAATTTTATCGAAAATTTTCTATAAAAAGATAATTTTAACGAAAATTTTCTATGAAAAGAAAATTTTAACGAAAATTTTTAATAAAAAGAAAGAAAGATAAAAAGAAAACTGAACAAAAATTTGCTAATAAAATTTTAAGCGAAAGTTTCTTATAAAAGAAAATTTTGTATAGAAAGAAAATTGTAATAAAATTAAATTTTTCCTATAAAAAGAAAATTTTTAATGAAAAAAATTCCACCAACCACCCTCGTACCTTCAATACATTAGTTCGCCCATACCATACCGCTTAAATTTTGAACTTGAGGCATTTAGAGTGCAAACTGAATAATACAAAAAGGAGGAAAAAAATCGTACAAAATTAAAAAGAAGTGCATTTGCACTTGTCCATTGTGCAGTCGTCAGTCAATTCAGTTATTTTTAACTGAAAATGAACTTTAAAAATTAAAAATTACAATGGCAGCAACAAACGTTGAAGCTGATAAAGAATCTGCTTATATCATGGGCAATGAAAAGAAGCAATAAAGAAAGGAATCCAATAAATAGACATTTACAACAAATAAATAAATATTTATGGATATAAGAGAGAATGAGGCGAAAAGTATAAAAGTATCGTTAATTCTAGGGGCAGGTCAGGCTAAGATGTAAAAGACATGGAAATAATATTGAACAGTAGCGTATGAACA
>NW_023997837.1:0-16709 GCF_015586225.1 Lucilia sericata
ATAGTCTAGTAGTCTAGTCTATAGTATGTCTAGTCTATCTATAGTCTAGTCTATAGTCTAGTCTATAGTCTAGTCTATAGTCTATAGTCTAGTCTATAGTCTAGTCTATAGTCTAGTCTATAGTCTAGTCTATAGTCTAGTCGATAGTCTAGTCTATAGTCTAGTCTATAGTCTTGACTATAGTCTAGACCATAGTCTAGTCTATAGTCTAGTCTATAGTCTGGTCTATAGTCTAGTCTATAGTCTAGTCTAGTCTATAGTCTAGTCTATAGTCTAGTCTAGTCTATAGTCTAGTCTAGTCTAGTCTATAGTCTAGTCTATAGTCTAGTCTATAGTCTAGTCTAGTCTAGTCTATAGTCTAGTCTATAGTCTAGTCTATTATCTAGTCTATAGTCTAGTCTATAGTCTAGTCTATAGTCTAGTCTATAGTCTAGTCTATAGTCTAGTCTATAGTCTAGTCTATAGTCTAGTCTATAGTCTAGTCTATAGTCTAGTCTATAGTCTAGTATAGTCTAGTCTATGTCTAGTCTATTGCTCGTCTATTGTTAGTCTATTGTTAGTCTATAGTCAAGTCGTCCACACTATTTAATTAAAATGTTTTTTCACTTAACATTTTTCATCTATTTCACCCCCACTGTGCATAATATCATTCTCCACATCAGGATTTCATCTTGACTGGTCCGGTAATAATGTAAAAGTAAATATTTTAAGAAATATTCAACAATATGTATACCATCTATTTTACCTGTCAACCCACCACAATTCCTCCAACTTAAAGCAACAGAAATTAACTTCTTGCCACATCTGTCTGTCTGTCTGATGCCGGGTTCGATACCAAATGTTGTTTTACATGCCTGATGATTGTTTGTATTTGGTTTGATGGTGAAACCTTCTTCTCTCTCTCTTCGTTAGGTATTTTGGATTAAAGGATTTGTTTGGATTCTAAATGTAACTTGCAGCATTTTGTGGCAATATATATTTTCTTATGCTTCTCTATATGTTCGATTTATTTTTTCCTATAAATTCATTTTTGTTATTGGTTTATTTTATGCCAATTTGCTTTGGTATGTATATATTTTTTTCTCTCGTAAATTTTTCATAATCTAGCGAATTTTTTTATTGGTTATTAGGGTTGGCAAGAGCCAAAAAATACCAAAATAAAATTGAAAAGAATAATAAACGAAATTCCATTTATTTTTTTGGTTGGAAAAATTGCAAATGATTATTTATGGAAAAAGCTAAAAGGAGTAGCAGGCGCAGCCATGTTGTAAGATATTCATATATAAAACGAGGAATACGAATATGAATTAGATTTAAGGAAATTTGTACTGAAGGAGACAAACATTTTGGCGATTACTCGATTAGTTTCAATAGTAACCTTTTAAATTTGAAATAAAATTAAACAAATTTTATTCTTTAAATTTTGTAGGTTTAATAATTAATAAATTTTATCAATTACTGGCTAAAAGTAACCGGTACCCGTTTTTTTCAGTAACCATTTAAAATTTACCTGAAAACTAATAAATGTTCGTAGTTTTAATAAAAATGCCAAAAATAAGAAATTTTTAACCAACTGCCTGAAAAAAGTAATCGGTTACTCGTTGGTTTTTAAAAAAATTAACTAAATCTACTAAATTTTGTTCATGTTTGTAATTAGCATGGAAAGTGTTAAAATTTTTAACGTGTATTATAATATAGTTACCGATTACTCGTTTCTTAAACAAAAATTAGGAATTTTTAAACGATTACTTTCATAAAGTAACCGTTTACCCATTTTATTTTAAAAGTAATCGGTATAATTGTGCCTTAATTCCTAAACAAATATTATAGTTTAAGTTATTAATATCAGAATTAGTCAATTTAAGCCGATTACTTACAAAATTAACCGGGTAATTGATTTTGAAAAAGTAACCGTTCGAAGATAAGTTAAAAAATTATAGATTTTGTTAGTTTTATTTTAGGAACATGAATTTAAAAGAAATTACACGTTTACTGACATAAAGTAAACGGTTACTCGTTTCATTTTTAAAGTAACCAAGAAAAATTCAAGTTAAAAACTAATTAATTTTATCCGTTTTAGTTATTTATACAAAATTTTGGTTAATTTTGAAGCGATTACTTTAATTAATTAATCGATTACTCGTTTAATTTTTTAAAGTAATCGTTTAAAAATTTAGCTTAAATGTTATAATTTTAATGTAATTTAGCTAATTGTATAAAATGTTTACAAATTTAATCGATTAATTTCTTAAAGTAACCGGTTACTTTTTCAATTTTATAAGTAATCACCAACTTTTTAAATAAAATATTGAAAATTAAGTTAAAGTTATTAATATTGAAAAATTTTAAAAAATTTTAACCGATTACTTTTTTAAAGTAATCGATTAATCGTTTGATTATTTAATATCCATAAAAATTTTTTCTGAAATCTAATAAATATTGTAAAAGTTTACTCTTTTTATAAAATGTTAACAAAATTAGGCGGTTATTTTCTTATAGTAACCGGTTACTCGTTTAATTTTTAAAGTAACCATCAGAAATCTTTCAATTTTTAAAGTAAATATTGAAAATCAAATTAATTTTATTAGTTTTAGTTGTTCGGGTCTAAATTTTAGTTCGTTTTGAACCGATTACTTTCATTAATTAATCGATTACTCATTTAATTTTTTAAAGTAATCGTTAAATATTTAGCTTAAATGTTATTAATTAATGAAATTTAGTTATTTGTATAAAATTTGAACAAAATTAAACGTTTAATTTTTTAAGTAACCGGTTACTTGTTTAATTTAAAGGTAATCATTAACTCTTTAAAGTAAACATTGAAAATTAAGTTAAAAGTGTATTAATATTGATGGTTTTTATATTATTCAGTCAAACTTTGGATAATTTTAACCGATTACATTTTTAAAGTAATCGATTAATCGTTTGATTATTTAATAACCATAAACAATTTTTTTCTGAAATCTAATTAATATTGTAAGAGTTTGCTATTTTTATCAAATTTTAACAAAATTAGGCAATTATTTTCTTCAAGTAACCAGTTATTCGTTTAATTTTTTAAGTAACCATCAGAAATCTTTCAATTTTTAAAGTAAATATTGAAAATCAAATTAAAAACCAATTAATTTTATTAGTTTTAGTTATTCAGTCTAAATTTTAGTTCATTTTGAACCGATTACTTTCATTAATTAATAGATTACTCGTTTAATTTATTAAAGTAATCGTTAAATGTTTAGCTTAAATGTAATAATTTTAATGAAATTTAGTTATTTGTATAAAATTTTAACAAAATTAAGCCATTAATTTTTTTAAGTAACCGGTTACTTTTTCAATTTTATAAGTAATCATCAACTTTTTAAAGTAAACATTCAAATTAAGTTAAAAGTTTATTAATATTGATGGTTTTATATTTCTCAGTTAAAATTTTGGACTATTTTAACCGATTACTTTTTTAAAGTAATCGATTATTCGTTTAGTTTTTAAAGTAATCCTTAAAAATTTTGCTAAAAGCTAATAAATATTGTAAAATTTTGTTATTTGTATACAATTTTAATAAAATTAAGTGATTATTATCTTAAAGTAACCGGTTACTCGTTTAATTTTAAAAGCATGCAAAGAAAATTAAGTTAAAATTTATTAGATTTTCCTGATTTAAGTTATTAGTATGAAAAGGGGTAAATTTTGAAACGATTACTTTTAAAAGTAATCGGTTACTTTTAAAATTAATCGGTTACTTTTAAAAGTAACCATTAAAATTTAAGTTAAAATATATTAAAATTTCTTTTTATTAGGCATTGGCTTAAAAATTATGCTCTTTTTGACTTATGTTTGTTAAGTGAGTGACTACCGATTACTTTTCTTTTATTATGTGTTATCAACAATTTCCAATACATTTATTGCCTTATAAAAGTAATTATATTAATTTATTGTTTTATATATTTATTATGTTTTTCCCCAAAAATATACATTTTATGACTCTCTTCCTTACACTCACGAGTCATAAACAAATGATATTTATTTTTTTTTCTTCCTTTCTCTGTGTTTGTTTAAAACAAACATTAACCAAACACAACAAAAATTTTTATATAAAATCATTGTTATTTTAATTATAATTACCAGACCAGACCCTATAAAACAAAAAAAAAAATAACAAAAATTAAATCTACAATCCTTAGCCCTTAATGCAGAGTCAGTGGTAGTGCTGCTGTTGTTTATGGAAACAGCTTGTAGTTCAGTCAATTGTGTGTTTAACGTATTGAAGAGTAGAAGAATGTATTAATATGAAAATTACGCACAATTTATTTATGACTCCCTCGCTTGCCTTGGGTTCAGAGTGTGAGTAGTAAGTAAACGAGTACTTCTTGCTTTACTCTTGCACTTAATATTCAGCGAGTACTCGTTTGGTTTGCTTTATTAAGTAAAAAAATAAAATTTTCTTTATTTTTTTAACAATTTCCTAAAGTTTATTTTTCTTTTTTTGTTGGTGTGTTGTTGTTGGTGTTGGTATTATAGGGCCTGAGACCTCTGGAGTCTGCTTGTTTACTGATTAAATTCACGACGTTTATATTGACTGGAAAATAAATATAAATAAATGAATGAGCAGCAACAACAAAAATAAACATATAAAATAGAGAATATTTTAAATATAGAGTAGAACTATACAACTCCTTTTTACTCTTTGTTTGTTTATGAAAATGAATGCATTCATTTTCAACCAAAAAAAAAACTAAAAATGTTTAATAATATTCTCTCATGTTGATCATGATGTTGTTATGTTTGTTTTTCGTTTTTGTTGTTGTTAGTTTTATTGGAGTAGGATGCATTTTATAGTTATTGTTGTTGTTGTCGTCGTTCTAGGAGAAATACTAGAACTAAAGAGTTAATTTGTAAACTCACGTTGTTTTTATTTGTTGTTAAGAAAACATCAGCCAGCAGCCATCATCGTCATCATCATCATCAGTATGTTTAAAATTCTGAGAATTTTTAAAGTTTAATGTTTTATTTTCAATTATAAATGCCACGTTACAATAATTTACAATGACTTCCTAGTCAGCCATGAGTTGGCTTAAGTACAAAAATGGTAATGTGAAATGAACCAATCAGCACAAAAAGGGTCTACAACGAATTTCAAATAGAGCTATAGTAAGAAAAAACGTTAATGTGTAAAAATTACTGTGGAAATCTTTAAGTAACCGGTTACTTTTTGAAAGTAACCATTAAAATCAGATACAAAAATTTCAATAAACTCTAGGATACTGAATATCAAGTCATTAAATTAATGAAAATTAAAGATTTGTAACAAAAACTTAAAGTAACCGGTTACTTTTTAAAGTAACCGCTTACTTTTTAAAGTAACCACATACTCTTCTAAAGTTGCCATTAAAATATAAATAAATTTTTAAAATAAAACGCTACACAATTCAAATTTTTGATGATTTTTTTGCAATTACAATAAATTACATTAAATTTACAAAATAACCGGTTACTTTTTTTAAGTAACTATGTTAACCGTTTATTTTTTTAAATTAACCATGAAATAATTGTTTATTTTTGAAATAAAAAGCCTCAAAATTTCAACATGTTTTTTTTTTTGAAATTTTATAAATTTTACAATATTCATAAAGTAACCGGTTACTGCTTTCAAGTAACCATGAAAAATGGTTTAATTTTAAAGTAAAACGGGAAACAGCTTAAAATTTTATAATATTTGAATAAATTTTATTCAAAATACTAAAATATTTATAAAGTAACCGGTTACTTTTTTAAAGTAACCATAAAAAAATTGCTTATTTTTAAAGAAACATGGAAAACAGCCTAAAATTTCATAATATTTTCATAAATAGTGTTAAAATTCTAAAATTTTTATAAATTAACCGGTTACTTTTTTAAAGTAACCATGGAAAATTATACTTTTAAAAGAATATGCAACCGCTTACCTGCTGTAAAGTAACCATTTATTGAAATAATTTTGAAAAAAATATTAAAAGTAAACGAAAACTATTTTAAGTAACCAATATCTTTAAAAGTGAACGATTACTGTGAAAGGTCAAGGAAAGGAAAATTATACTTTTAAAAGAATATGCAACCGCTTACCTGCTGTAAAGTAACCATTTATTGAAATAATTTTGAAAAAAATATTAAAAGTAAACGAAAACTATTTTAAGTAACCAATATCTTTAAAAGTGAACGATTACTGTGAAAGGTCAACAATTTTAGAAGTAACCGATTCAGTAAATTAATTTCTTAATAATGATTTTAAATAAACAGATACTTTTTGAAGCCATCAACTTCTTTAAAATTAAACGATTACTCCGGAGAGTAGTTAGTTAGTTAGCTAGTTAGTTAGTTAGTTAGTTAGTTAGTTAGTTAGTTAGTTAGTTAGTTAGTTAGTTAGTTAGTTAGTTAGTTAGTTAGTTAGTTAGTTAGTAGTTAGTTAGTTAGTTAGTTAGTTAGTTAGTTAGTTAGTTAGTTAGTTAGTTAGTTAGTTAGTTAGTTAGTTAGTTAGTTAGTTAGTAGTTAGTTAGTTAGTTAGTTAGTTAGTTAGTTAGTTAGTTAGTTAGTTAGTTAGTTAGTTAGTTAGTTAGTAGTTAGTAGTTAGTTAGTTAGTTAGTTAGTTAGTTAGTTAGTTAGTTAGTTAGTTAGTTAGTTAGTTAGTTAGTTAGTTAGTTAGTTAGTTAGTTAGTTAGTTAGTTAGTTAGTAGTTAGTTAGTTAGTTAGTTAGTTAGTTAGTAGTTAGTTAGTTAGTTAGTTAGTTAGTTAGTTAGTTAGTTAGTTAGTTAGTTAGTAGTTAGTTAGTTAGTTAGTTAGTTAGTTAGTTAGTTAGTAGTTAGTTAGTTAGTTAGTTAGTTAGTTAGTTAGTTAGTTAGTTAGTTAGTAGTTAGTTAGTTAGTTAGTTAGTAGTTAGTTAGTTAGTTAGTTAGTTAGTTAGTTAGTTAGTTAGTTAGTTAGTTAGTTAGTTAGTTAGTTAGTTAGTTAGTTAGTTAGTTAGTTAGTTAGTTAGTTAGTTAGTTAGTTAGTTAGTTAGTTAGTTAGTTAGTTAGTTAGTTAGTTAGTTAGTTAGTTAGTTAGTTAGTTAGTTAGTTAGTTAGTTAGTTAGTTAGTTAGTTAGTTAGTTAGTAGTTAGTTAGTTAGTTAGTTAGTTAGTTAGTTAGTTAGTTAGTAGTTAGTTAGTTAGTTAGTTAGTTAGTAGTTAGTAGTTAGTTAGTTAGTTAGTTAGTTAGTTAGTTAGTTAGTTAGTTAGTTAGTTAGTTAGTTAGTTAGTTAGTTAGTTAGTTAGTTAGTAGTTAGTTAGTAGTTAGTTAGTTAGTTAGTTAGTTAGTTAGTTAGTTAGTTAGTTAGTTAGTTAGTTAGTTAGTTAGTTAGTTAGTTAGTTAGTTAGTTAGTTAGTTAGTTAGTAGTTAGTTAGTAGTTAGTTAGTTAGTTAGTTAGTTAGTTAGTTAGTTAGTTAGTTAGTTAGTAGTTAGTTAGTTAGTTAGTAGTTAGTTAGTTAGTTAGTTAGTTAGTTAGTTAGTTAGTTAGTTAGTTAGTTAGTAGTTAGTTAGTTAGTTAGTTAGTTAGTTAGTTAGTTAGTTAGTTAGTTAGTTAGTAGTTAGTTAGTTAGTTAGTTAGTTAGTTAGTTAGTAGTTAGTTAGTTAGTTAGTTAGTAGTAGTAGTTAGTTAGTTAGTTAGTTAGTTAGTTAGTTAGTAGTTAGTTAGTTAGTTAGTTAGTAGTTAGTAGTTAGTTAGTTAGTTAGTTAGTTAGTTAGTTAGTTAGTTAGTTAGTTAGTTAGTTAGTTAGTTAGTTAGTTAGTTAGTTAGTTAGTTAGTTAGTTAGTTAGTTAGTTAGTAGTTAGTTAGTTAGTTAGTTAGTTAGTTAGTTAGTTAGTTAGTTAGTTAGTTAGTTAGTTAGTTAGTTAGTTAGTTAGTTAGTTAGTTAGTTAGTTAGTTAGTTAGTAGTTAGTTAGTTAGTTAGTTGGTTAGTTAGTTAGTTAGTTAGTTAGTTAGTTAGTAGTTAGTTAGTTAGTTAGTAGTTAGTTAGTTAGTTAGTTAGTTAGTTAGTTAGTTAATGCAGTAGGTAATCTATTATTTAAATTCGGTTACTTTTTAAAGTAATCGATTACTTTGTACAGAAATTATTTTACTTTACAACTAAATGCGTTAAATTTGTTTGTTTTCAATAATAATTTGATAATGAACATAATTTTTCAAAATCTCTATGTTGCATTTAAAATTGTGAAATCATATTAACCTGCAATAGGGTACAACATCTCTATCTATTGTTTCCAATTACGCTGCTGATGTCGAAAGTGTAGGTGTTATTTGTTCTTATGCAAATATTGCTTCAACAACTAACGATGACTCTAGTAAATCTTTCTCTCTGAAAATGTTAATTGCTTTAACAAATTTTTCAGTAACAATATTCAAGAACTGTTTTTTTTTTCTATTAAACAAATATTTATTTATGGAAATGAGTAAGTAGTGACTGAGTGATTCCCAGAAATTTTACAAACTATTCAAAAACTACATACTTGTCAATTGATTTTTATTATGTAGACAATTGATGGAAAGGAGAAGGTTCTTAACTTGACAAAAAAAATTCTTTGTTAATTGAGGAAAAATTTTAATAATTTTTCCCATTTTTTTCTCGTTTAACGTAATTAACACTACAAATATAATGTACAATTCTAGACTTTTTTATAATTTCTTGAAAAATTCTATTATAGTTAATATTGTTTGTTTTTTTTAACAAAGAACACATTTTTTCTCTAATCGTTTTTGTAGGAGTCTATTGACTTTGTTTGATTTGTAAATATTGGCAAATCCCTGGAAATTCATTAAGATTTTTTTTAGATTTCTGCATTTTCCTAGTTCTTAGTTATCTTCAACAAATTCATTTTAAGAATTTATCAAGCAATCGGTCTTTCCTTTCTATTTAATTTCGTTTTGAGTGAAACTATTAAATGAATTTATAATTTTTCAATAGCATCCTAAAGAAAAACCAACAAACCACCGAAAGTAGGAAATTTGTTTAAAGGAATTTGAACATTTTTACAATTTTTTTTCAAAGCAAGTAAAACCTTAAAATTTTCTTTAAATTTTTTATTTTTAATTTAAAATTTTAGTTAAATTACTTTATAAATTTACTCTTCTTTTTTTACTTTTTACCATAATTGCAAAATTATTCCTTTACTTTTTGCGGCACTCACTCTATACTCATTTATCTTTATTTTAATCACATTTTCAACGGCAGCATCGTCATCATCATCATCATCAGTCCCTACTGTTAAGAGGACGAAATCATTATACGCATAGAAATGAAAGGACACACTTTTTTCTTGGCAAAAATAAAAAAAAAACACATTCTTAAACTCACAGTCAACAGCAGTGGCAGTGCCACTTCATTATTTACATTACTGTCATTTACCTTCTTTGTTTTTTGCCTTTTTATTACAAATGAATATTTTGGTAGTAAGAGGAGGATTCATACAGGACCTTGTTTGCTACTTCTTAGCAGAATAAAGTTTGAGTGTGTGTGTGCTTTTTTTTTGTAAATAATACATTATCCCTTTTGCTGAAAATTTCAAGTTTATTATTTTCTACGCTAAGGAGTTAAAAGTTTGTCCTTACCATTGAAAATTTCCCTTACAAGAAAAAGTAATCGTTTAGTTAACAAAGTAACCGCCACTATTTAAAGGGTTTTGTTGTAATTTTACAAAAAAAAAATTTTTTTAATCTTCATATGGAAATGAGTATTAAATACAATTTTAAAAATATTTCTAGAAAATTCGAACTTTTTGTTCGAAATAACCGGTTACTCAAAAAAGTAATCGTTAGTTTGTAAGGATTTTGTTACTTAAAAAAGTAATCGCTTATGTATTTAAAGATTTTGCCAAATAATAAAAAATTTTAATAGAAATATAAAGCAATAACAGATTTAAGTAGATTTTCCAATTTTTTTTTACTTTTTGGAAAAAATAACCGGTTACTTTAAAAAAGTAATCATTAGTCTTTAAAGATTTTTGTTAAAATTTTTCGTAAAAAATTCTTTAATTCTGATCTAGAAATGACAAGCAATACAGATTTAAGTATATTTTTATATATATTTTTATGAATAAGTATCCGGTTTTTCAAAATAGTAATCGTTCGGTTTTCTTAACATTTTGATAATATTTTTAAATCCAAACTGATTCAATTCTCATGCAGAAATTAGAGGTAATTACAGATTTAACAACTTAGCAAATTGTCTTAATTTTTAGCAAAAATAATCGGTTACGGAAAAAGTAATCGTTTGGTTTTTTAATATTTTGTTAAAATTTTTCAGAATCCTTTTAAGAAAATGAGAAACAATTATAGTTTTAAATAAATTTTTCCAGTTTTTTTATTATTATTTTGTTTTTAGACAAAAGTAATCGCTTTCAGAGAAAAGTAACCATAATGTTTTTAAAGATTTTGTACAAATTTTTATCAAATATTTCTTATTAAAGTTATATAAAACGCAACAATGGAAAAAATTTCATTAATTTTCTCCATTTTGTTAAATTTTTAACAACAGTAACCGTTTGTTTAAAAAAGTAACCGAAATTTATGTTGGTAAATTTTGTCCACATTTAATTAGATACTAAGACTTTATGTAAAATAACAAAATTATGTTTGAAAAATGTCGTTTTTGAGCAAAATGTCTTAGTTTTTAGCTAAAGTAACCGATTACTTTTAAAAGTAACCAAACATTTTTATGGATTTTTTGAGGAATTTTGAAATAAGTTGTAAAAATTTACATAAATTTAGTTAAATTTACATAAATAAAAGTTAATTTAACAAAAATAACCGATTACTTGTATAGAGTAACCATTTATACATTTCAAGATTTTTGTCAATTTTATATTAAAAATCGAAAACAAATGAGAAATTTTAATAAATATATAACAATTTCTAAGTTTTTGCAAAAAGTAACCGATTACTTTTCAAAGTAACTAAATTTTTTTAAGAATTTGTTGAAAATTTTAATAGAAATTATATAGAATTAAATGAATTTAGAGAAATTTACATAAATTTTTATGTTTTTAAAAAAGAAACCGATTATTTACTAAAGTAACCACATGATTCTTTAATTTATTTTGTCGAGTTAATGCGAAGGGACGGACATTCTAGAGTCGCTAAAGCCGTCTATATTACTCAAATTTCTTCAATATTTTCTTGCTTTAAAATTTGCAAAAAATTTGTCTTCTTTTCTACTGTTACTGGCGCAAGGAGACAGATCCTTTATGAGTGTAAGTTTGTATGCTGCAGCTCTTCTTTTTGACTGCATTAATGACTCCTGAGAATGCACTAGATATAAAAAGGAAAATGCCGACAAAAGTTCATTTGCAATAAGAAAACGGCATATAAAGATATTAAGCATAAGAAGGTTGTCTGAGAAGTTTTAGTCTCAGGCATGGAAACCTTTAGAAAAAAATCCTTCAATTCTTGAACATTTAATAAGTTTTTGTATATAACTTTAACCATTCAAAGATGTCCTGGTAAAATTTTGCAACTTTTCCCTCAGACTTTTTGCTTTAAAGATTTAAAATCTTAAGTAAATATTTGACACTTTAACTCATATATGTACATTTTTGTTGCTGCCTTTTAGGCTGATATTTATAAATGTGTATTTTAAATTTATTCAAAGGAAATATTCTATTAGAAAAATGTTTCATTTTGTAAAATTTTTCATGCTGAAATGTACTCATTTTCTCTCTTAAATTGTACAAATGTTTAATCTGCTATAATTGACACTTTACTAACCCCCAGTAATCTATAATGGGCAGAGTTCCTTTAAGAATATCTTAAGCTGCAAGATCTCACTATCCACATTTAAAAGCTATTTATTTACGCAACACTTAAGTCATACCATTTTCTTGTTTACCCTGTTTTGCAATTAATATAAAAGGATTTTTAAAAACTATAGCCGTGTCAAAGGATAATGATAATTAAGAAGTCCAAGGCTGTTGATTTTATATTCCTTAAATAGTTGTGGTTGTATTTTTGGTATCACATTTTTAAATACATTAGTAAGTGTTGTAAAAATATGCAAATTTTAATTTGTATTAAATTGTAAAGTCCTTTTTTTCGAAAAAGCGAACATCCTGTGATGTTAATTGGAATTTAAGTTGAAATAGAAACTGAGATATTTAGGAAGTTGTTCATTATAATTACTGCTTCAAATCATCCTTTTCTGATATAGTTTCTAAAGAAAAATATTGCAGAACAACATTTTAGTTCATCATTGACAATAAAGGATACAAGGCAGTGAGTCAAACTATAACAGTTATCACAACAAAACTTGGGCAGATTAAAGAGGAATCAAATTCCCAAGTTGTCGTTAAGTTAATTTTAATTTTTGAACAAATTTTGTCAAAATTAAGTATGCAAACCATTCTAGGATATTAATTTAAAATATTTTCTAACGTTTTCCCACCTTTAATTATAAAATATACAGAAAAGCTTCATTTAATTGAAATTTCTTAATATTGACAAAAAAGGATATATGACAAAAACTTGAACTGTTAGAGTTAACTCAATAAAACTTGGTGAACATATAAAGGACATAAAATTTCAAATTGTATTAAAGTTATTTATAATATTTCTTAAATATTAACAAATTTATCAACATAAGATTCCAACAAATTAAAATTTTATCATTAATTGTAGTCGATTTTGGTTCAGACTTCATGTTAAGGAAAAAAAGTTTATTCCAATTGGAAATAAATTCATATTATATAAAAAGGACATATGGCAAAAACTTAAAATAATGAACACAATTCACTGAAACTTGGTATTTATATAAAGGACTTTAAACCTCAAATTGTAGTATAATTACTTTCTTACATTTCTCATATTAACATGAAAATTTTCACCAAAATTCTACCACAGATTAAAATTTTATATAAATTTGGTAATATTCCTTTGTTTTAAAGAATTCGGGATAATTTTTGCCATAAAAAAATAAATTTTATTTTGTGTATCAAAAAAGGATATATGGCCACAACACAAACTAAAAGAGTTAGTGTAAAAAACCTGGTGGCCACATAAAGGATTTAAAACCTTAAATTGTAGTCAAATTAGTTTTTAAATTTTCTAAGATTTTTGGAAAAAATCAGCAAAAATACAACTTTAAATTAAAATTTTAAAGAAATAATATTTAAACCATTAGTTTCAAACAATTCAAGTTTATTTAAGCAGCGGAAACATAAAATTTTATTGAAATTATAAAAAAGGATATATGACCAATTCACTTATTAAGGATTAAAAACCACAAATTGTGGTGTTATAAGTTTTTAAAAATTCTCAAAATTTCAAAAGATTTGCCATAAAAATAATTGCTTTAAATAAGAACTCCTTAATCAAATTGTTTAAATAACCGCAGTACTGTTTTAGTAGCAAACATGTTAAAATTTATTTAATTTGCAAAAAAGGATATATGAGCTTAAGTTAAACTAGATTAGTTAGCTAAATAAAACTTGGTGGTTATATAAAGGACCTTAAAGCTCAAATTGTAGTAATAATATTTTTCTAATTTTCTTAAAATTTTCGAAAATTTTAACAAATAAAAGTTGCAAATTTGAAGTTTCAATAAAAAAAACTTGTTTGAAATCATTCATTTAAGCAATTTGAAAGTAATCTTTGCATTTAATAATAGATTTTAAAGAAATTTAAGAAAAAGGATATATGGAGAAAACTCAAATTAAAGCAGATAGAAGATTAAAACTTGGTAAAGATATAAAGGACACGAAACCGCAACTAGTAATAAAAATATTTTTCATATTTTTTTGATCATTACAAAGATGTTTCCAACTAAAAACAAATTATTGAAATTTCTGAACATTTTTCAATTTCTTCTCTTCTCTATGGCTTAAATTGAAAAAAAAATTCCCGACAAATTTCAATTTAAAAACATTTTCTTGTTTATTTTTACTTACTTTGACATTTACTTCAAAATACCAACTCACCTTTTTTGCAACACAACCACACACAACCTACCATAGAACCCCCCTACTCTGCACGACACTAGCAACTAATTGCAGTAAAATATCCTTTGGCAAAACTCCTTACCGACGTTTTGTTTTTAGTGATGATGCGTTTTAACCTCCTACCACCTTCAGCACAATCATTGAGAATCCTTAATGTGCATAAAATCCCGTGGAAATAAGCAAATAGAAAATAACACAACAACAGCGGCAGCAGCAAAAAAATCTTAAAATCCTTAACGACACCTTTACATAGAACTTCAATAACATTTAACATTCCCTTTGGTTGAGGTTTTTGTGGATGAAAGATGCGAAACGATGTGATGCTTGCAATTGTACGAAAAACATCCATGAGTCCTGCTAATGCTGATGAGTTGCGGCATACAAAACATTTTTAATGCAAGTCACGTTTTTTAACCAAAACAAGGAGAGAAAAATCAACAGCAGCACAACCATCAAAACAGGTTGATTGAATGTTTAACTGTTGTGGGTAGGAAGGATAGGCAAAAGGACATGCATGCACATATATGTATGTTTACGTACTAACTGTCTGTCTATTTGTATTGCTTTTGGGGCAACAAAATCAAACACAACATTTTCAGTTATTCCCCTTGATCTCTGAGAGCGTCACTGTTTTAAATGAAATGAAATAATGGTGGGGACATTGTCGGCGGCGGTATTATTGTCAAAACAAGTAATGTCAACGTTTGTGAATGAAACGTTTGTTTAAGTTGTTGTTGTTGCTGCTGATTTTCTATACAACTTCTAGTATTAAACATGTTCATGTAGTGGTTTATTTATATGCAAAATGCCTGCATGTAAAATAACAACACAAAAACCTTAAACAACATGGTGATTTTGTTTTCTCTCTATACATATACACATTTATTGAATGTTTATGTGTTAGTTAATGTGTAAATGTGTGTGTTTATATTGTTTATACACAGCAGTAATAGGAAAGCTCTCTTTAAATGTAAGCAATAGCTAGGTTTCAGTGAAAATTTAACAGTTTTAATACAATTTTATAAAATTACTAAAAAAGGATATATGACTGAAACTTAAACTACAGTAGCTAGCAAAATGAAACTTATAGGACATATAAAGGATGTACAGGCACAAATTGTGTTATAACTACTTTTTAAAATTTCTCATAAATGTTTAGGAAATTTTCAAAAATAAAACTTAAATTTTTTTTTTTCAAGAAAACGTTCTTATCAAATTGTTCAAGCAATTTGAGCAACAAAAAGTAGCATATAAAGAAAATTATAAAAAGGATATATGGCGAAAGTTAAACTAAAGCATTTAGCAAAATGAAACTTTGTGTATTTAAAAGGACTTATAAACCCAAATTGTAGCATAAACATTTTTTTCCAATTTCTTAAAATTCCTTAAAATTTTTACGAAATGAGAACTTAAAAGCAAATTTTCAAAACAAAATGTATTAGTCATTAGTTACATCAACTTTTAATTAACTTTTCTAAGAATTTTAGAATTTTATTAATTCTGTAAAAAAAAGATATATAGCAGGTCTTTAAACTACAGAAGTTAACAAAATGAAACCGGCTGATCACATAAGGACTTAAAATCTCAAGTCGTAGTTAAGTTACTTTTAAGATTTTCTTTATTTCTTGAAAAAAACATTAATTCTAAAAATACATATGTATATTATTATTTTTTTGTCTTCTATAAAAAGGATCATCCTAATGTTTTCTCCTTTTAGCCAAATGATGTTGACATGCCAACTAATATCATGCTGTATAGCTACAGAGAGTAATATTTATATTTATGTGTATAAGTGCACAACTACAACTAAATAACAACAAACGAGAGAACACTACATAAACACAGTCTTCATTCAATCAAAGCGGTGTTTAAAATACACTTATAGAAATTAAATATAATATTAAAGAAAAAATTACAAGGATCGTTGAAAAATAGGAAACATTATTAATTAATCCTTTTCCACCTAAAAATCCTTCATAGTCCAAAATATTTAAACTATTAAAATCTCGATGAAAATATATTCATGGACATTGTTGATTGATTTATTCATAACAGTCTATTATATGTTTTTTTTCTTTCAGTATTTTTTTTTTATTGTTCTTTGTAGGAGTTGTGTTTGTGTTAACAAAGCTTTATTTACGAACCCATACATGAATAAATGAATGAAGGACTGACTGAAAGTTAGTATGTGTTTACGCACTCTTAACAACAAAGTGACAACATAACAAATACATACACAACAATTAAAGTTGCCCCTAAATATAGGGTGCTTCCCTAGACCTAAACTAGAACTGAACAAGAACTGAACTAGAACTGAACTAGAACTGAACTAGAACTGAACTAGAACTGAACTAGAACTGAACTAGAACTGAACTAGAACTGAACTAGAACTGAACTAGAACTGAACTAGAACTGAACTAGAACTGAACTAGAACTGAACTAGAACTGAACTAGAACTGAACTAGAACTGAACTAGAACTGAACTAGAACTGAACTAGAACTGAACTAGAACTGAACTAGAACTGAACTAGAACTGAACTAGAACTGAACTAGAACTAAACTAGAACTGAACTAGAACTGAACTAGAACAGAACTGAACTAGAACTGAACTAGAACTGAACTAGAACTGAACTAGAACTGAACTAGAACTGAACTAGAATTGAACTAGAACTGAACTAGAACTGAACTAGAACTGAACTACAACTGAACTAGAACTGAACTAGA
>NW_023997838.1:0-16711 GCF_015586225.1 Lucilia sericata
TTGTAGTTACTAGAATGTCTGAGTGCTTAACGTTCCTTGACAGCCTTATTTCACGGTGGTCTCTTTCATCCACTGGATAGACTTAAGAACGGTCTACCACGCGTCCCCGAGTGACATCAATTAAGAACACTCAGGTGGCAATTTGTAAGTGGCTTTTCATGTACAAGCAGTTAGCTGTAAAACTCGAACTAAATCGCAAGTGATCACTTTGCGGTCGAAAGAGGGGTAACGAAACGCCAACAAATGAATTCCGATAAATCCATATTCTCGATAACACCGAGATGAACCATCAGGTATAAATAAGCATTGTCATGAGCGACGTCATAACGTTCTCATCCTCTAATGATACGTTCAGGCAGATTTCTCAACCTTCAGTCACACAACCATACCATAAGGCTCTTTTGCTTCCGCAACAACACCTAGAGATGTAATCGGTAGTCCGAAATACCCAGCCAATAAATAAGGTTCCCTCTGTATGTCGAGATAATGTATGGTATTTCCAGTCGAACCAAATAATTGCCTCGACATGTTGATTGATGGTCCTCTACCATAATTCGCGTAGCATGTAACAATATGCATTCTGTTAAGATGTCATCAGCACCGAGAACTTCCCTGATGTAAAAGGTATACTAAATCAGTAATAGTCTCTTGTCGGGCAAAGGAGTCTTTCCCAATCGTTCACCAATTTACATCAGTTTCATTCTCAGACCATAAAGAACGAACCTGAAAATCCCCAACCTATACTGGCAAAAGACTACGCGAAGAGGAAGAGAGAGCGCAACGGGGCAGGAAGCCAGCAGAAGGGGCGCGGGAGAGCGAACGAAAAAACGAAGGAACGAACGAAGGAACGAAGGAACGAACGAACGAAGGAACGAACGAACGAACGAACGAACGAACGACGAACGAACGAACGAACGAACGAACGAACGAACGAACGAACGAACGAAAACGAACGAACGAACGAACGAACGAACGAAGAAACGAACGAACGAAAACGAACGAACGAACGAACGAACGAACGAACGAACGAACGAACGAACGAAACGAACGAACGAACGAACGAACAAAACGAACGAACGAAACGAAACGAACGAACGAACGAAACGAACGAAACGAACGAACGAACGAACGAAGAACGAACGAACGACGAACGAACGAACGAACGAACGAACGAACGAACGAACGAACGAACGAACGAACGAACGAAAGAACGAACAAACGAACGAACGAACGAACGAACGAACGAACGAAGAACGAACGAACGAACGAACGAAGAACGAACAACGAACGAACGAACGAACGAACTAACGAACGAACGAACGAACTAACGAACGAACGACGAACGAACGAACGAACGAACGAACTAACGAACTAACGAACGAAGAAAAACGAACGAACGAAAATAAAGAACGAACAACGAACGAACTAACGAACGAACTACTAAACGAACGAACAACGAAAGAACGAACGAACGAAAACTAACGAACGAACGAACGAAAACGAAAGAACGAACTAACGAAACGAACGAACGTAACGAACTAACTAACTAACTAACTAACTAAACTAACTAACTAACTAAACGAACTAACAAACTAACTAACTAACTAACTAACGAACTAAAAACTAACTAACTAAACTAACTAACTAACTAACTAACGAAACGAACTAATAACTACTAACTAACTAACTAACTAACTAACTAACTAACTACCTAACTAACCAACTAACTAACTAACTAACTAACTATCTAACTAACTACCTAACTAACTAACTGCGAGCAACTGGCCACCCGTAGTACCAGATATCTGACGCTCTGGTTCAAGCCCATTTCAATCATTCCAATTCATAATCCAGGCAGACTAGAAGTATTGGTATGGAATCTATCATCAAGGAAATATACCCCGGGGGGAAGCTTCTCATCTAGCATAATGGTTCCAACTGTTTAGTTGTCTTCTCAATACCATCAAAATATTTGAATCAATCTGCAACTTAATATGAAAAATCTGGACAGTGACCAGAGGTGTGCCGGCCTTGGGTTCTTCAAGTGGCAAATGCAAGGCAATTATATATTACATACTTATAACCACAAATAACCAATGATTGGTTTATTTTGCTCCATCATAATTTTGAAATGAGAAGTTACTCTATTTGGCAAATTATATGCATATAACGTATGCTCCAAACGAGTTCTACAAAACTTTTATTTAGAATGTTTAGTTTATGCCATAAAATGTAAATAACCTTTTTTAACTGCCTTTAGATAAAACAACGTCTTTTAAACGATAAATACCACATTGTATTAATACTTTTCCATTTAGCCAAAAGGCATTAAACAAATTATTTCACCATAAACGCAACAAAAAACGTCTTTTTCAATATTTAATCATTATAAATTTAAAACTCAATTAATTTACTCTTCTTTAATATGTTTAAACAACAGGATGTATTTTAAACAGTCAACCAAGCATTCAACCACTTTGTGGCATAATTAATCTCAAATCACTGTTATCAATTATGTTCTCAAACATGTATTAAGCTTCTGTGGGAAATCATCTTGAAACACACATTCCCAGGCTGTATGTAACGCTCATATCTTTGCTCACAGCTTCTAGACTTGGGGTTTTTATGATATTTTAATCGAAATGTCATAAATTTTATTTTAACACTTTTCAAATTATGTGGGTTTATTTCTTTCTTTCTTCTTTATACAAATAACTTGGCCTTGTAAGTATAAATATACAAATTTTTATATCTTAATGATGAGAGCTTATTAATCACAATTCTGACACCCCAACATGAACATTATTAAACGTTTCTTTGGAATTGAAAAATAAAAGAACAAACTAAGAGCCGGCACCAAAAGTAAATTTTTGCTCTATATGATTATAAATTACAAACTGTCTTTAAAAATTAAAACACCACTTTCAGCAACAGAGCAAAAAAATCTTTTCAGATTTTTTTATATATGCAAAAAGGTATATATATGGAAGCCCACGTTAAAAATAACATTAAGTTTAAAGAATGTGTTTCAATTTTTTTTTCGTATTCATTGGCTTTCTTACCACAATGAAACCAAAACGCAGAAAAAAAACTTGTATACAAATTTTTAAGACCTGGTAATTTGTTCACTGGCAAACACTCTCTGAAATAAAATAAAATATAATATATACAACCCCTATAATAAATATTAAACAAAAAAAAAAAAATATACAAAAAGGTGTATATGAACAAAAACAACAACCTGAAAAAAAGATTCACAAATACTTACCGCCATAATATAAAAGTGATTATGAGGGGCTCATGCGATGGTCGTCGTCGTCATCATTATTATCATCAAATAAGCAGCAGTCCAAGAATTACCACTAAAACCCATACATAAAGAGAAGATAACTTAATTAAGCGATATAAGTATCATTTTATATTATAGGATACATGTGTACATATATATTAACCGACTTCAGTCATATGTATATATAAAACAAGTAAGAAATTATAGTCGGGCGAGGCCGACCATATAATACCCTACCCCTTTGACAAAAATATAATGTGATTTAGTTGACATAATAAAGCATTTAAGTTGAATTGTACCTTGCCTTAGATATACATACTTAAGCCGTTTATGAATAAAATTGTGGACATTTAAGTGAAATTTTGATGGGGGCTTTTCATAGGGGCTAGGGTCATATGAGAACCTATTATTATGGAATTCGTGGGGGTCATCAAGTCTTGTATACAACTTGGTTATTGCAGCTTTTTGTCGAGATATGAGTATATTAAACATAATTATGAACTTAAAAGCCCTATTCGGCGTGTTCAGTTGTATGGGGGCTAGGTGAAATAATGGACCGATGTAAACCATTTTCAACAGTGAAATAATGGACCGATGTTAACCATTTTCAACAAGCTTCGTCTATGATACCATAAAAGATCATGTGTCAAATTTCATTGAATTATCTCCAAAATTACGACCTGTAGTTTGATTACAAATTTTAAAAGCCCTATTCGAGGGGTTCAGTTGTATGGGGGCTAGGTGAAATAATGGACCGATGCAATCCATTTTCAACACGCTTCATCTACGGTACCATAAAAGATCATGTGCCAAATTTCATTGAATTATCTCCAAAATTGCGACCTGTAGTTTGATTACAAGTTTTAAAGCCCAATTCTAGGGGTTCAGTTGTATGGGGGCTAGGTGAAATAATGGACCGATGTTAATCATTTTTCAATAGGCTTCGTCCCTAGGACAATAGAAGATCATGTACCAAATTTCATTGAATTATCTTCACAATTGCGACCTGTAGTTTGATTACAAGGATTACAAGCCCTATTGGGGGGTTCAGTTGTATGGGGGCTAGGTGAAATAATGGACCGATCTTAACCATTTTCAATAGGCTTCGTCCCTGGGACAATAGAAGATCATGTATAAAATTTCATTGAATTATCTTCAAAGTGGGCGTGACACCTTTCTTCAAAGTGCTACAGAGTATCTAATTTTGAGGAAAAGTCTGACAATAGCAAAGAAAGTGCAACAGAGTTCCACTGTTCTCTCTACATTTGTTTGAATCCGCACGTTTAATGTTGTATAGTTTTGGCCGTACCCCCGTGTGTGTCCCCTCAGAATACATACCATCATACTAACCGCATACTTGCTAATTTTAAAGGAGGCTTCTCAACCTGCTCTCGTTGTGATTATCCCATAGGAACTTTGAGGTTCTACCCACCTTTTCATTATTCCAAGAGGCTTTATGGGATTATCTCGCCCATATTTTTAATTCAGTACTAGTTGCGTTGAATGTTTTTGCGATCGACAGGTTAAATACCTCGAGCTCCCTTATCATTAAAGCTGGTACATTCGCTATTTTGTTGCCGACTACTCCCGAGTAGCATGATTTGAACCTTACCTTTGGAAGAGTATTCAGTTAAAAACCTTATCATCGGATATTGCCCTAATTGTGATTAGATAAATGTTAATGTTTTTGGGGTCTTCAATATAGAACCCTAGGCTCGCTATGTGCCCCCGTTTGCTCCAATGTTCGCTTGACCATGTCAATCAATCAGTGTTTTAAAGTTAACGACATATTTTGCATCTGGTATGTGATCGTACACGTCACGATATTTGTGAATAGCCTTCCAATATGTCCCTAATACTTTGATGATGTTTCTTATAAACGCATTATATATGTGGAGTCTCCATTCAATTTTCGGTCAAGGATTACAACTAAACATTAAACTCTGCCGGTCAACAGAATCTTCTTGCCTCTGGGATTGGTGTTTGGGAGTTGGCATCACAACCTATTACTGTTATAATCTCTTCAGGTACAAAGGTCAAGTAAGAAAATTGAAGAAGCAAAGGGCAGGCAAACATAAGAAACATATTTTCGGGTAGGATCCTGTATCAGCATCGAAGAGTTGGAAATTTACATGATATAATATAGGAACCTTGTTTAGAAGTTTCAAAGCCCCCCTAATGAAAGTCCGAAGTTTCTCAGATATACGAATTTATCTGTTTAATTCAACTGGGAAGTTTCAAGCTTCCTAATGAAAGTCCGCTCATTTTTCCCAACCAAGTGTCCATATAGATGTTTTTCGTTTTAGAATTTAATCCGTATGAAAGGTGTCACGCCCACTATTGCTAATCGCCCATTTTTTTCCTAAATATACCTGTTAATACTAAAGTGTCTCCGCTAAGTTATGAAGACTCTAGCTGTTATATTTCCTCAGATATACTTATTTAAGATTTTCGTTATATAGGAAATGCCACGCCCATAAATTTGTATTTTTTATCCAAATTGGAAAAATATTTCGTTAAACAACTATAAACAGACGAAATTTTTTCGTTGATATATTGACAATTGTTGACAAACCATATCATCATTATGAATCGTGAAATCGTATGACAAAACGGATCTTATAATGCGACTTAACTTAATATATTTCAACTGCTGGTTTTCGTATTTATAAGCCCACCACTTCAACACAAAACAAATTAAAGACAAAATTGTATATAAATCCGGTTTTATACATTTTTGCAAAAAAAACCTTTAAAGCTTAAAATTATTATAATTCATATGAAGAAATGTCTCTTCTGCAATGTGTTGTTAAGAAAATATGCCAGTATTTTCATTTAAAGGTGTTTTAAAGTACAATATTTTAGTTTTAATCCAAATATTAACATATAAAAAGGTATACTTAATATCTTAAAGGGTTTTAAGGTTATAATTGTCACTTCATATGTTTGGCTCTTCCGGCTTTAGTATGGTTCGCATATTAATTTGGGTGATAAAAGTCGAAGGACGCTACATATATGAATGTGAAAAAATTTAAGCAAGATCTTAATTTGTTGGATATGAGAAAATAATTTTTGGAAATTTTCTATTAAGTTTTTTAGTAACTAGAAAGTATAAATCCCAGCAAAAAAGTGTTAAAATATACAGTTACTTTAACAAAAAATTACTCAACCTAATTTTAGTTATTAAATCTCCAATCACCACACTTTCTTTTAAAATTGTCTTTAAAATTATATATTTAACAGTTCATTAAAAAATAGTTTTTTCTCTCATTAATTTTATTCACCTAAAAACTAATAAAAAATTTGGTCACTCATTTTCAAGAGGAATATAAAAACGACTTTTTAAACTTTTACAATTTATATACTTATATCAGTTTGGGTACTCGGATCAAATTTCCCAATTAATGGAACATTTTCTATTTAACACTCGCTGTTCTCATAAAATGAAAACAACAATTCCTACAAATGTTTACAGATATTTTGACCACTATTGCCACTACTAGATTTTAAATTTTTTTTTTGTTTTAGTTACGGAAACATTTAGACAGGAGAGGACGAATAAGGGGATGTGGGGTTATATATTATTAAACATTACAGTAGTAGGAAAAATAGTAGTAGAAAATAATAAAAACAAAACATAAACATAGACATTGGACTAACACAACAAAACAAAACAAAAAAACAGACGAAATGTTGATTAAACTACCGTAAAAACTTTATTGTCACGACATGAGATCTTGTTCGCTCATTTATCTTGTTCAAACTTTATGTTAGAGATATTAATTTTATTTCGGTACTTTTTATACACTTATTTAAAAACTACTAAAAACAACACCAACAACAACAACAAAAAATAATGATAATTGTTGCAGTCAGAGTTAGACATTAATGAAGTCTTTAAGATTATCATGGAAAGAGAATGATTATATCAATAGCAGATCGCTGATAGAAGTTGATGGGCACAAAAGTGTAGGAAAAGACACACATATTTTAAATTGAAGGTTTCGAAGCCTAAGAACTGAACTAGAACTGAACTAGAACTGAACTAGAACTGAACTAGAACTGAACTAGAACTGAACTAGAACTGAACTAGAACTGAACTAGAACTGAACTAGAACTGAACTAGAACTGAACTAGAACTGAACTAGAACTGAACTAGAACTGAACTAGAACTGAACTAGAACTGAACTAGAACTGAACTAGAACTGAACTAGAACTGAACTAGAACTGAATTAGAACTGAACTAGAACTGAACTAGAACTGAACTAGAATGAACTAGAACTGAACTAGAACTGAACTAGAACTGTATTGAACTGAACTAGAACTGAACTAGAACTGAACTAGAACTGAACTAGAACTGAACTAGAACTGAACTAGAACTGAACTAGAACTGAACTAGAACTGAACTAGAACTGAACTAGAATTGAACTAGAACTGAACTAGAACTGAACTAGAACTGAACTAGAACTGAACTAGAACTGAACTAGAACTGAACTAGAACTGAACTAGAACTGAACTAGAACTGAACTAGAACTGAACTAGAACTGAACTAGAACTGAACTAGAACTGAACTAGAACTGAACTAGAACTGAACTAGAACTGAACTAGAACTGAACTAGAACTGAACTAGAACTGAACTAGAACTGAACTAGAACTGAACTAGAACTGAACTAGAACTGAACTAGAACTGAACTAGAACTGAACTAGAACTGAACTAGAACTGAACTAGAACTGAACTAGAACTGAACTAGAACTGAACTAGAACTGAACTAGAACTGAACTAGAACTGAACTAGAACTGAACTAGAACTGAACTAGAACTGAACTAGAACTGTATTGAACTGAACTAGAACTGAACTAGAACTGAACTAGAACTGAACTAGAACTGAACTAGAACTGAACTAGAACTGAACTAGAATTGAACTAGAACTGAACTAGAACTGAACTAGAACTGAACTAGAACTGAACTAGAACTGAACTAGAACTGAACTAGAACTGAACTAGAACTGAACTGAACTAGAACTGAACTAGAACTGAAATAGAACTGAACTAGAACTGAACTAGAACTGAACTAGAACTGAACTAGAACTGAACTAGAACTGAACTAGAACTGAACTAGAACTGAACTAGAACTGAACTAGAACTGAACTAGAACTGAACTAGAACTGAACTAGAACTGAACTAGAACTGAACTAGAACTGAACTAGAACTGAACTAGAACTGAACTAGAACTGAACTAGAACTGAACTAGAACTGAACTAGAACTGAACTAGAACTGAACTAGAACTGAACTAGAACTGAACTAGAACTGAACTAGAACTGAACTAGAACTGAACTAGAACTGAACTAGAACTGAACTAGAACTGAACTAGAACTGAACTAGAACTGAACTAGAACTGAACTAGAACTGAACTAGAACTGAACTAGAACTGAACTAGAACTGAACTAGAACTGAACTAGAACTGAACTAGAACTGAACTAGGAACTGAACTAGAACTGAACTAGAACTGAACTAGAACTGAACTAGAACTAGAACTGAACTAGAACTGAACTAGAACTGAACTAGAACTGAACTAGAACTGAACTAGAATGAACTAGAACTGAACTAGAACTGAACTAGAACTGAACTAGAACTGAACTAGAACTGAACTAGAACTGAACTAGAACTGAACTAGAACTGAACTAGAGCTGAACTAGATCTAGATCTACTGTAACTTGCCATAGTAAATAATTGAATTTTTACTATTTTTTTTTTTGTACAAAAAACTTTATTTTTATTAAAAATATAATTTTGAAAGTAAACAATAAAATTTTTAGTGAAAAATCGAAAAGAAACCACTCTTTCAAATGCACTAAATAGGAAGAGTATCAACAACCAAATAAAAATTAAACGAGTTGAAATAAAAAATAAAAACAGGAAAAATCATAGAATAAAATCAACCACAAAAACCGAGTGATTAATCACACCACCCGCTGTGTAAATTCCATAATAATCAAAAATTACTTGTTCTCGCCCGTAATCAGCCAAATAGTTTAGCCACTCAAATGGAAAGCAGCAGCAACAACAACCACAGAGAAGCAGCAGCAAATATTTTAGGTGGCTAATAACTGATTTAAGTTAAGTGAGAGATTTTAACATCATTAACATGGTTGTGAAGAAAAAAAACATTGATTATTTTTATTTCTTCTTTTTTTTCCCGATGAAGTTTGATGGACTACTTCATACGGTTTAATAACATTTATTTTTAACTCTTTGTTGGATTGCTGGTTGTTTTTCTGGAAACCATGTGAAGTGTGTTAAATTTTTGATTGAAAAATATGTTTAGTTATTATTTTGAGAGAGAGAGAGGAAAACAGATTCGTCAACTATTTGATTAGATGGCTAAACTGGGAAAGCAGCAACAGTAATTTTTTGATCAATCCATCTTTTGTTTGATTTTGGCCCTCAAGCTAAAGTTTGTTATTTAAAAATTTAGTTCCACTTGATTTATAATTTTTTTATTTTCGTTTATTTTTTAAATTTTGAAGATTGTTTAAAAGAGAGTTGTTCCCATAAATGTTTATAAATATATAAAGAACAGTATGAGTAAATTAAAAGTGGTTAAAGTTATCATTGTTTGACTTCGAAGAAATTAATATTATTTGAATGTCAATTTGGCCAAAAACAAGTTATTTTTGCTACAGAGATCAACGATCTAATCATTCTAATATAAATATTTTATTCGAATCAAACATTTGAAATTAACATATCCTTTGATAAGAATTTCCAAATCATGACCTTAATCCATACTGATTAGTACGTAACAGTTGTCTCTAGCGGGGTGGGGACCTATGAGATTGCCTAATGCCTGCTCTTTATTTCAGTTTGAAACAATTAATTTTAACGAGAACAAAGGCATCGCCCTTTAAAATCCATATGGACAGACTTGCAGTCACGGGACTTGCCACGCCTAATATAATAAAGTCGAATTTTTTTGAATTACATTAACTCCCCGTTTCAACTTTGTTAGTTAGTTAGTAAGTTAGTTAGTTAGTTAGTTAGTAGTTAGTTAGTTAGTAAGTTAGTTAGTAGTAGTTAGTTAGTTAGTTAGTTAGTTAGTTAGTAGTTAGTTAGTTAGTTAGTTAGTTAGTTAGTTAGTTAGTTAGTTAGTTAGTTAGTTAGTTAGTTAGTTAGTTAGTTAGTTAGTTAGTTAGTTAGTTAGTTAGTTAGTTAGTAGTTAGTTAGTTAGTTAGTTAGTTAGTTAGTTAGTTAGTTAGTAGTTAGTTAGTTAGTTAGTTAGTTAGTTAGTTAGTTAGTTAGTTAGTTAGTTAGTTAGTTAGTTAGTTAGTTAGTTAGTTAGTTAGTTAGTTAGTTAGTTAGTTAGTTAGTTAGTTAGTTAGTAGTTAGTAGTTAGTTAGTTAGTTAGTTAGTTAGTTAGTTAGTAGTTAGTAGTTAGTTAGTTAGTTAGTTAGTTAGTTAGTTAGTAGTTAGTTAGTTAGTTAGTTAGTTAGTTAGTTAGTTAGTTAGTTAGTTAGTTAGTTAGTTAGTTAGTTAGTTAGTTAGTTAGTTAGTTAGTTAGTTAGTTAGTTAGTTAGTTAGTTAGTATTCAGTTAGTTAGTTAGTTAGTTAGTTAGTTATTAGTTAGTTAGTTAGTTAGTTATTCAGTTAGTTAGTTAGTTAGTTATTCAGTTAGTTAGTTAGTTAGTTAGTTAGTTAGTTAGTTAGTTAGTTAGTTAGTTAGTAGTTAGTTAGTTAGTTAGTTAGTTAGTTAGTTAGTTAGTTAGTTAGTTAGGTTAGTTAGTTAGTTAGTAGTAGTTAGTTAGTTAGTTAGTTAGTTAGTTAGTTAGTTAGTTAGTAGTTAGTTAGTTAGTTGTTAGTTAGTTAGTTAGTTAGTTAGTTAGTTAGTTAGTTAGTTAGTTAGTTAGTTAGTTAGTTAGTTAGTAGTAGTTAGTTAGTTAGTTAGTGTTAGTTAGTTAGTTAGTTAGTTAGTTAGTTAGTAGTTAGTTAGTTAGTTAGTTAGTTAGTTAGTTAGTAGTTAGTTAGTTAGTTAGTTAGTTAGTAGTTAGTTAGTTAGTTAGTTAGTTAGTTAGTTAGTTAGTTAGTTAGTTAGTTAGTTAGTTAGTTAGTTAGTTAGTTAGTTAGTTAGTTAGTTAGTTAGTTAGTTAGTTAGTTAGTTAGTTAGTTAGTTAGTTAGTTAGTTAGTTAGTTAGTTAGTTAGTAGTTAGTTAGTTAGTTAGTTAGTTAGTTAGTTAGTTAGTTAGTTAGTTAGTTAGTTAGTTAGTTAGTTAGTTAGTTAGTTAGTTAGTTAGTTAGTTAGTTAGTTAGTTAGTTAGTTAGTTAGTTAGTTAGTTAGTTAGTTAGTTAGTTAGTTAGTTAGTAGTTAGTTAGTTAGTTAGTAGTTAGTTAGTTAGTTAGTTAGTTAGTTAGTTAGTTAGTTAGTTAGTTAGTTAGTAGTTAGTTAGTTAGTTAGTTAGTTAGTTAGTTAGTTAGTTAGTAGTTAGTTAGTTAGTTAGTTAGTTAGTTAGTTAGTTAGTTAGTTAGTTAGTTAGTTAGTTAGTTAGTTAGTTAGTTAGTTAGTTAGTTAGTTAGTTAGTTAGTTAGTTAGTTAGTTAGTTAGTTAGTTAGTTAGTAGTTAGTTAGTTAGTTAGTTAGTTAGTTAGTAGTTAGTTAGTTAGTTAGTTAGTTAGTTAGTTAGTTAGTTAGTTAGTTAGTTAGTTAGTTAGTTAGTTAGTTAGTTAGTTAGTTAGTTAGTTAGTTAGTTAGTTAGTTAGTTAGTTAGTTAGTTAGTTAGTTAGTTAGTTAGTTAGTTAGTTAGTTAGTTAGTTAGTAGTTAGTTAGTTAGTTAGTTAGTTAGTTAGTTAGTTAGTTAGTTAGTAGTTAGTTAGTTAGTTAGTTAGTTAGTTAGTTAGTTAGTTAGTTAGTTAGTTAGTTAGTTAGTTAGTTAGTAGTTAGTTAGTTAGTTAGTTAGTAGTTAGTTAGTTAGTTAGTTAGTTAGTTAGTAGTAGTTAGTTAGTTAGTTAGTTAGTTAGTTAGTTAGTTAGTTAGTTAGTAGTTAGTTAGTTAGTTAGTTAGTTAGTTAGTTAGTTAGTTAGTTAGTTAGTTAGTTAGTTAGTTAGTTAGTTAGTTAGTTAGTAGTTAGTTAGTTAGTTAGTTAGTTAGTTAGTTAGTTAGTTAGTTAGTTAGTTAGTTAGTTAGTTAGTTAGTTAGTAGTTAGTTAGTTAGTTAGTTAGTTAGTTAGTTAGTTAGTTAGTTAGTTAGTTAGTTAGTTAGTTAGTTAGTAGTTAGTTAGTTAGTTAGTTAGTAGTTAGTTAGTTAGTTAGTTAGTTAGTTAGTTAGTTAGTTAGTTAGTTAGTTAGTTAGTTAGTTAGTTAGTTAGTTAGTTAGTTAGTTAGTTAGTAGTTAGTTAGTTAGTTAGTTAGTTAGTTAGTTAGTTAGTTAGTTAGTTAGTTAGTTAGTTAGTTAGTTAGTTAGTTAGTTAGTTAGTTAGTTAGTTAGTTAGTTAGTTAGTTAGTTAGTTAGTTAGTTAGTTAGTTAGTTAGTTAGTTAGTTAGTTAGTTAGTTAGTTAGTTAGTTAGTTAGTTAGTTAGTTAGTTAGTTAGTTAGTTAGTTAGTAGTTAGTTAGTTAGTTAGTTAGTTAGTTAGTTAGTTAGTTAGTTAGTTAGTTAGTTAGTTAGTTAGTTAGTTAGTTAGTTAGTTAGTTAGTTAGTTAGTTAGTTAGTTAGTTAGTTAGTTAGTTAGTTAGTTAGTTAGTTAGTTAGTTAGTTAGTTAGTTAGTTAGTTAGTTAGTTAGTTAGTTAGTTAGTTAGTTAGTTAGTTAGTTAGTTAGTAGTTAGTTAGTTAGTTAGTTAGTTAGTTAGTTAGTTAGTTAGTAGTTAGTTAGTTAGTTAGTTAGTTAGTTAGTTAGTTAGTTAGTTAGTTAGTTAGTTAGTAGTTAGTTAGTTAGTTAGTTAGTTAGTTAGTAGTTAGTTAGTTAGTTAGTTAGTTAGTAGTTAGTAGTTAGTTAGTTAGTTAGTTAGTTAGTTAGTTAGTTAGTTAGTTAGTTAGTTAGTTAGTTAGTTAGTAGTTAGTTAGTTAGTTAGTTAGTTAGTTAGTTAGTTAGTTAGTTAGTTAGTAGTTAGTTAGTTAGTTAGTTAGTTAGTAGTTAGTTAGTTAGTTAGTTAGTTAGTTAGTTAGTTAGTTAGTTAGTTAGTAGTTAGTTAGTTAGTTAGTTAGTTAGTTAGTTAGTTAGTTAGTTAGTTAGTTAGTTAGTTAGTTAGTTAGTTAGTTAGTTAGTTAGTTAGTTAGTTAGTTAGTTAGTTAGTTAGTTAGTTAGTTAGTAGTAGTTAGTTAGTTAGTTAGTTAGTTAGTTAGTTAGTTAGTTAGTTAGTTAGTTAGTTAGTTAGTTAGTTAGTTAGTTAGTTAGTAGTTAGTTAGTTAGTTAGTTAGTTTCTTTCCGTCGTCTCTGGTTCGAATCGAATCCATTTCCCAACAATGGGTGGTCCATTGGCCAATCGATTGTTTTCATTAAGAAAGACCATCGTGCGTTAAAAATTAACGGAAATAGAGATAAACTTCCTTCATTTCCGGGAAACACATTATATTCCAATATCAACAGAAACTCAAAACAATTGGGTGAGCTATTCGCAGAACTTAACCCAACATTCCCTTACTCAAATCTTCTCCACTGTCTTCAATAATGATTTTTTAAAAACGTTGTAATTTTTCAGATATATTTTTAAGTAATGAAACAAATGAAGAAGATAAGCTTAATTAAAACCATGAAATTAATTAAATGAATTATTTTTTCATTTAAGAGAAGGGAATAAAAAAAGACTCACACACAATCTCATAATTATTTCATTAAAACTATTTAATTTGCAAAACCATCAATTCGATTCAAAAATGATTAATTTTTTTTCATATATTTTTATTTTTAAATCCATTTACTATTTCTACTAAAAAATAATGAGCAATGGCAGCATCATCATCATTGATTGCATGTTTATTTTAAGTAGAAAATATTTTCTCAAATCGAAACAACAACAATACAAAAGCAAAAGAGGAATAAACATTTCATATCATAAATTGACATTTTGAAGGCCGGAGGTCATTTCAATATCTATGCGAACACAAACGATACTTGTGTATGTACTTTTGTATTTAAATGTAGTGTCTTATAAGAGTATAAATACTCGTATTTTAAATGTTAACAAAAAGCATATTTAACAGCAACAACAGCAAGTACAACAATCGATAAAAGCTTAAAGGAATTTTAAAACATGCATGTAGGATGCTTGTCCCTGTACGCACGCAGTCATATGTACATACATGTGTAGGGGGAACGGTTAAAAATTATTGTGAAATAAAATTCTTCTTATTTAACAAATGTTATTGTTGCTTTAGCTAGTTTTAGGCCAGTTTTAAATTTTATTGTTTTTTTTTTTAAATATCGGTTCACCCTAATTATATGCTTGTCTTTATAATTTTGTTTGTTGTTTGCATTTAATAAATAAATTTTATAAAACTTTAAGCGCCTACATACTAGACTTGTTTTATTAAAAGCAACTCAATTACATCTTTACACCCATCCTTTTAATATTAAAGTACTTATTACTCTGCTAGTATAGTTAGTAGTACTTGCTAGTTAAATGTGTATGTAAGTAATACTCATCATTCCCTTGTTATCAGCTAAAGGATGCAGCCAATTTATTAAGGACTTGTGGGTTTACTTTTATAACTACAAATTTATTTATATCCAGTTTTTATACCCTTCACCTTAGTGAGAAGAGGTTTAATGTGGAAGTGCTTTACGTGAACATTTGCCGCGTTGGCCTATTTCACGGTGTTTTTTAACCACTGGGTGAGCTTTTGTAACGACTCACCACCGCCCCAGTGTGCTTCTTACACGCAGGTGGCAATTTACGTATATGGAATTTCCGGTCCAGTATACGTTTCCTTTGCTCGAGTACTCGAGCTATCTAATCTCTTGCCATAGTAGACCCGTTGGGTCTTGACCGTGTCATGAGTCAAGCTCAATCTATCCCCGACAAAGGAAAAGGCAATCAATGGTTAGAGTCGATAGAAGGGCGGACCCAAGGACCTACTGTGATAAGTTGAGCATGTTGAGAGTTAACTCCAACACACTCAACCATGAAAGGAAATCGCCGATAAATTAAAGATTAAGGTATTACAGCTCCACAACGTCTCAACCAATTTCACCAACATTTCAACAGTCACTCCTTCTGTCATTCCGACATCTCCACAGATACAACTCAGGATCCCTGTCGCCCATTAGATACAAGTATCCGAATGGTACATCTCAATCCATCACATATCCAATCTTTGCATTATAAACATTTTATTAATCCACAGCCATGCCCTGTAGTTTGTGCCGCTCCTAGTTTTTAGAAACTTATCCAGAAAATTTATATTTCACCCTGTATCAATCTTTTAACCAAGCACCCCCGCGAATTTGGGTTTAAACCACAGCCACTACGTGGATCACGAATGAACCTCAACCAACCGACCTTCCAGGACAAACCCTGCGGACAACTGGACACCCGTAGTACCAGACTATGTGGTGCTCTGGTTAGACCCCATGTCAAATCATCCAAAGACTAGCCAAGGAGTGAAATATAATCACCAGTTTATAGTCCCGCAAACCAGAGGTACTGGTAGCACCTCTTTACCCCGGGATTGCAATACACCAAGTCGGCGGGTCTTACACTAAGGAAGACCCGCGTGAGAAGGGTATATATAAGTTTGTCATTCCGTTTGTAATTTCTACATAATAATTTTCTGACCCCATAAAGTATATATATTCGGAGTCGATCAAGCCTTGTCCGTCAGTCTGTCTGTCCGTCCGCCTATGTGCCTGTCTGTCCGGTTAGGTGTCTGCTGAAATCAATTTTCTGATGACCTCAGATATCTTCCGAGTCCAAATGTTCAATATGACATGCTTTCGAGAAGTTTACTATTTAAAATCAGCAAAATCCGCCCATTAATTACGAATGTAGACTTCTTGCTTCTTTAATATACTTTTTTATGATATTACTACCCACTGTAAAGTTCTTAACACATTTACAGCATTTCCGACAAGGAAACTAACCTAAGTATCGTGCTTTTTATCGGAACAAAAATAATTCTACCAAATCCGATCGGTCCATAATTGATCCTACCCCTAACATAAGGCCCCCTTCAGAAAATGACTGCTCATAACTGCCAGTATAGCGACAAGGTTTGCAGGAGCTAAAATATCCCTTTTAAAGTAGATGACGATCGGTTCATACCACCGATACAATCTACATTTTGTAAATTTTGGTCTTATGACATAATAAAAAGTTGGTTGTCCTTTTTTACTTACTTTTAAATCAGCAATAAATGTGTGTGTTTATGGGTGTACTCTGCAAACAAATCTAAATCTATTAAAATTCCTCGTTTATCAGTTATATTGTTTATCAGTTA
>NW_023997839.1:0-16530 GCF_015586225.1 Lucilia sericata
TAAAAAATGGTCAATTTGAAAGGATCGTAGAATTATTGTTCTAATGTTTAAAAACGCGGTATTTGAGGTTCCGATATGTGTTGCAAATACTTTGACAGTTTTCATGCTAGGGGCAATAGTTTATGCATCATTTTAAAGCATTACAGTTGCACTTTATTTTGGTGTATAATTTGTGGCATAATGAAATTTACAAAAATTGGGATAGATCGGTATATTTATTGGTACAGGTTCAAAAATGCGGTAATTTAAGGCTCCGATATGGGTTGCAAATAACTTTTTATAGTTTCATGTTATAACAGTCCGTTTAATATTCTTTTTATTGCATTATAGTTGCCATTGCTTTGGTATATAACTTATTCCATAATGTATTTTTGGAAAATGGCCCATTGGATAGATCGGTAGAATTATTTTCAACAGCTTTAAAAACGCGGTAGTTGAGGTTCCGAGATGGCTGCAAATAACATTGACAGTTTATTCACGCTATGACAGTCATTTATGCATCATTTTAAAGCATTATGATTGCACTTTAATATGGTATATCATTTGTAGCATAATGTGTATTTTTACAAATTGGTCAATTTGATAGATCGGTAGAATTATTGTTCTATGTTTAATAAAAGCAGTAATCTGAGGTTCCGATATGGTTGCAATTAACTTTGGCAGTTTTCGTGCTAGGACAGTCGTTTATGCACCATTTTAAAGCATTAAAATTGCCATTTGTTTTGGTATATAATTTATTGCATAATGTATTTTTAGAAAATGGCCAATTGGATAGATCGGTAGAATTATTTTCCCAGGTTTAAAAAGGCGGTAATTTGAGGTTCCGATATGGTTGTGAATAACTTTGACAGTTTTCATGCTATGACAGTCATTTATGCATCATTTTAAAGCATTATGATTGCACTTTAATTTGGTATATCATTTGTGGCACAATGTGTTCGTCTAAAAAATGGTCAATTTGAAGGATCGGTAGAATTATTGTTCTATGTTTAAAAACGCGGTAATTTGAGGTTCCGATATGGTTGCAAATAACTTTGACAGTTTTCATGCTAGGGCAATAGTTTATGCATCATTTTAAAGCATTACAGTTGCACTTTATTTTGGTGTATAATTTGTGGCATAATGAATTTTTACAAAAGTTGGATAGATCGGTATATTTATTGGTACAGGTTTAAAAATGCGGTAATTCAAGGCTCCGATATGGTTGCAAATAACTTTTATAGTTTTCATGTTATAACAGTCGTTTATATATCTTTTTATTGCATTATAGTTGCCATTTGTTTTGGTATATAATTTATTGCATAATATATTTTTAGAAAATGGCCAATTGGATAGATCGGTAGAATTATTTTCACAGCTTTAAAAAGGCGGTAATTTGAGGTTCCGATATGGTTGCAAATAACATTGACAGTTTTCATGCTATGACAGTCATTTATGCTTCATTTTAAAGCATTATGATTGCACTTTAATATGGTATATAATTTGTAGCATAATGTGTGTTTTTACTAATTGGTGAATTTGATAGATCGGTAGAATTATTGTTCTATGTTTAATAAACGCGGTAATCTGAGGTTCCGATATGGCTGCAATTAACTTGGCAGTTTTCGTGCTAGGACAGTCGTTTATGCACCATTTTAAAGCATTAAAATTGCCATTTGCTTTGGTATATAATTTATTGCATAATGTATTTTTGGAAAACGGCCAATTGGATAAATCGGTAGAATTATTTTCCCAGGTTTAAAAACGCGGTAATTTGAGGTTCCGATATGGTTGTGAATAACTTTGACAGTTTTCATGCTATGACAGTCATTTATGCATCATTTTAAAGCATTACAGTTGCACTTTGTTTTTGTGTATAATTTGTGGCATAATGAATTTTTACAAAAATTGGATAGATCGGTATATTTATTGGTACAGGTTTAAAAATGCGGTAATTTAAGGCCCCGATATGGTTGCAAATAACTTTTATAGTTTTCATGTTATAACAGTCGTTTATACATCTTTTTATTGCATTTTAGTTGCCATTTGTTTTGGTATACAATCTATTGCATAATGTATTTTTAGAAGATGGCCAATTGGATAGATCGATAGAATTATTTTCCCAGGTTTAAAAAGGCGGTAATTTGAGGTTCCGATATGGTTGTGAATTACTTTGACAGTTTTCATGCTATGACAGTCATTTATGCATCAGTTTAGAGCATTATGATTGCACTTTAATTTGGTATATCATTTGTGGCATAATGTGTTCGTCTAAAAAATGGTCAATTTGATGGATCGGTAGAATTATTGTTCTATGTTTAAAAACGCGGTAATTTGAGGTTCCGATATGGTTGCAAATAACTTTGACAGTTTTCATGCTAGGGCATTAGTTTACGCATCATTTTAAAGCATTACAGTTGCACTTTATTTTGGTGTATAATTTGTGGCATAATGAATTTTTACAAAAATTGGATAGATCGGTATATTTATTGGTACAGGTTCAAAAATGCGGTAATTTAAGGCTCCGATATGGTTGCAAATACCTTTTATAGTTTTCATGTTATAACAGTCGTTTATATATCTTTTTATTGCATTATAGTTGCCATTTGCTTTGGTATATAACTTATTCCATAATGTATTTTTGGAAAATGGCCAATTGGATAGATCGGTAGAATTATTTTCACAGCTTTAAAAACGCGGTAGTTTGAGGTTCCGATATGGCTGCAAATAACATTGACAGTTTTCACGCTATGACAGTCATTTATGCATCATTTTAAAGCATTATGATTGCACTTTAATATCGTATATCATTTGTAGCATAATGTGTATTTTTAAAAATTGGTCAATTTGATAGATCGGTAGAATTATTGTTCTATGTTTAATAAACGCAGTAATCTGAGGTTCCGATATGGTTGCAATTAACTTTGGCAGTTTTCGTGCTAGGACAGTCGTTTATGCACCATTTTAAAGCATTAAAATTGCCATTTGTTTTGGTATATAATTTATTGCATAATGTATTTTTAGAAAATGGCCAATTGGATAGATCGGTAGAATTATTTTCCCAGGTTTAAAAAGGCGGTAATTTGAGGTTCCGATATGGTTGTGAATAACTTTGACAGTTTTCATGCTATGACAGTCATTTATGCATCATTTTAAAGCATTATGATTGCACTTTAATTTGGTATATCATTTGTGGCACAATGTGTTCGTCTAAAAAATGGTCAATTTGAAGGATCGGTAGAATTATTGTTCTATGTTTAAAAACGCGGTAATTTGAGGTTCCGATATGGTTGCAAATAACTTTGACAGTTTTCATGCTAGGGCAATAGTTTATGCATCATTTTAAAGCATTACAGTTGCACTTTATTTTGGTGTATAATTTGTGGCATAATGAATTTTACAAAAGTTGGATAGATCGGTATATTTATTGGTACAGGTTTAAAAATGCGGTAATTCAAGGCTCCGATATGGTTGCAAATAACTTTTATAGTTTTCATGTTATAACAGTCGTTTATATATCTTTTTATTGCATTATAGTTGCCATTTGTTTTGGTATATAATTTATTGCATAATATATTTTTAGAAAATGGCCAATTGGATAGATCGGTAGAATTATTTTCACAGCTTTAAAAAGGCGGTAATTTGAGGTTCCGATATGGTTGCAAATAACATTGACAGTTTTCATGCTATGACAGTCATTTATGCATCATTTTAAAGCATTATGATTGCACTTTAATATGGTATATAATTTGTAGCATAGTGTGTGTTTTTACAAATTGGTCAATTTGATAGATCGGTAGAATTATTGTTCTATGTTTAATAAAAGCAGTAATCTGAGGTTCCGATATGGTTGCAATTAACTTTGGCAGTTTTCGTGCTAGGACAGTCGTTTATGCACCATTTTAAAGCATTAAAATTGCCATTTGTTTTGGTATATAATTTATTGCATAATGTATTTTTAGAAAACGGCCAATTGGATAAATCGGTAGAATTATTTTCCCAGGTTTAAAAACGCGGTAATTTGAGGTTCCGATATGGTTGTGAATAACTTTGACAGTTTTCATGCTACGACAGTCATTTATGCATCATTTTAAAGCATTACAGTTGAACTTTGTTTTTCTGTATAATTTGTGGCATAATGAATTTTTACAAAAATTGGATAGATCGGTATATTTATTGGTACAGGTTTAAAAATGCGGTAATTTAAGGCCCCGATATGGTTGCAAATAACTTTTATAGTTTTCATGTTATAACAGTCGTTTATACATCTTTTTATTGCATTTTAGTTGCCATTTGTTTTGGTATATAATTTATTGCATAATGTATTTTAGAAAATGGCCAATTGGATAGATCGGTAGAATTATTTTCCCAGGTTTAAAAAGGCGGTAATTTGAGGTTCCGATATGGTTGTGAATTACTTTGACAGTTTTCATGCTATGACAGTCATTTATGCATCAGTTTAGAGCATTATGATTGCACTTTAATTTGGTATATCATTTGTGGCATAATGTGTATTTTTACAAATTGGTCAATTTGATAGATCGGTAGAATTATTGTTCTATGTTTAATAAAAGCAGTAATCTGAGGTTCCGATATGGTTGCAATTAACTTTGGCAGTTTTCGTGCTAGGACAGTCGTTTATGCACCATTTTAAAGCATTAAAATTGCCATTTGTTTTGGTATATAATTTATTGCATAATGTATTTTTAGAAAATGGCCAATTGGATAGATCGGTAGAATTATTTTCCCAGGTTTAAAAAGGCGGTAATTTGAGGTTCGGATATGGTTGTGAATAACTTTGACAGTTTTCATGCTATGACAGTCATTTATGCATCATTTTAAAGCATTATGATTGCACTTTAATTTGGTATATCATTTGTGGCACAATGTGTTCGTCTAAAAAATGGTCAATTTGAAGGATCGGTAGAATTATTGTTCTATGTTTAAAAACGCGGTAATTTGAGGTTCCGATATGGTTGCAAATAACTTTGACAGTTTTCATGCTAGGGCAATAGTTTATGCATCATTTTAAAGCAGTTGCACTTTATTTTGGTGTATAATTTGTGGCATAATGAAATTTTACAAAAATTGGATAGATCGGTATATTTATTGGTACAGGTTCAAAAATGCGGTAATTTAAGGCTCCGATATGGTTGCAAATACCTTTTATAGTTTTCATGTTATAACAGTCGTTTATATATCTTTTTATTGCATTATAGTTGCCATTTGCTTTGGTATATAACTTATTCCATAATGTATTTTTGGAAAATGGCCAATTGGATAGATCGGTAGAATTATTTTCACAGCTTTAAAAACGCGGTAGTTTGAGGTTCCGATATGGCTGCAAATAACATTGACAGTTTTCACGCTATGACAGTCATTTATGCATCATTTTAAAGCATTATGATTGCACTTTAATATGGTATATCATTTGTAGCATAATGTGTATTTTTACAAATTGGTCAATTTGATAGATCGGTAGAATTATTGTTCTATGTTTAATAAAAGCAGTAATCTGAGGTTCCGATATGGTTGCAATTAACTTTGGCAGTTTTCGTGCTAGGACAGTCGTTTATGCACCATTTTAAAGCATTAAAATTGCCATTTGTTTTGGTATATAATTTATTGCATAATGTATTTTAGAAAATGGCCAATTGGATAGATCGGTAGAATTATTTTCCCAGGTTTAAAAAGGCGGTAATTTGAGGTTCCGATATGGTTGTGAATAACTTTGACAGTTTTCATGCTATGACAGTCATTTATGCATCAGTTTAGAAGCATTATGATTGCACTTTAATTTGGTATATCATTTGTGGCACAATGTGTTCGTCTAAAAAATGGTCAATTTGAAGGATCGGTAGAATTATTGTTCTATGTTTAAAAACGCGGTAATTTGAGGTTCCGATATGGTTGCAAATAACTTTGACAGTTTTCATGCTAGGGCAATAGTTTATGCATCATTTTAAAGCATTACAGTTGCACTTTATTTTGGTGTATAATTTGTGGCATAATGAAATTTTACAAAAATTGGATAGATCGGTATATTTATTGGTACAGGTTCAAAAATGCGGTAATTTAAGGCTCCGATATGGTTGCAAATAACTTTTATAGTTTTCATGTTATAACAGTCGTTTATATATCTTTTTATTGCATTATAGTTGCCATTTGCTTTGGTATATAACTTATTCCATAATGTATTTTTGGAAAATGGCCAATTGGATAGATCGGTAGAATTATTTTCACAGCTTTAAAAACGCGGTAGTTTGAGGTTCCGATATGGCTGCAAATAACATTGACAGTTTTCACGCTATGACAGTCATTTATGCATCATTTTAAAGCATTATGATTGCACTTTAATATGGTATATCATTTGTAGCATAATGTGTATTTTTACAAATTGGTCAATTTGATAGATCGGTAGAATTATTGTTCTATGTTTAATAAAAGCAGTAATCTGAGGTTCCGATATGGTTGCAATTAACTTTGGCAGTTTTCGTGCTAGGACAGTCGTTTATGCACCATTTTAAAGCATTAAAATTGCCATTTGTTTTGGTATATAATTTATTGCATAATGTATTTTTAGAAAATGGCCAATTGGATAGATCGGTAGAATTATTTTCCCAGGTTTAAAAAGGCGGTAATTTGAGGTTCCGATATGGTTGTGAATAACTTTGACAGTTTTCATGCTATGACAGTCATTTATGCATCATTTTAAAGCATTATGATTGCACTTTAATTTGGTATATCATTTGTGGCACAATGTGTTCGTCTAAAAAATGGTCAATTTGAAGGATCGGTAGAATTATTGTTCTATGTTTAAAAACGCGGTAATTTGAGGTTCCGATATGGTTGCAAATAACTTTGACAGTTTTCATGCTAGGGCAATAGTTTATGCATCATTTTAAAGCATTACAGTTGCACTTTATTTTGGTGTATAATTTGTGGCATAATGAATTTTTACAAAAGTTGGATAGATCGGTATATTTATTGGTACAGGTTCAAAAATGCGGTAATTTAAGGCTCCGATATGGTTGCAAATACCTTTTATAGTTTTCATGTTATAACAGTCGTTTATACATCTTTTATTGCATTTTAGTTGCCATTTGTTTTGGTATACAATCTATTGCATAATGTATTTTTAGAAGATGGCCAATTGGATAGATCGATAGAATTATTTTCCCAGGTTTAAAAAGGCGGTAATTTGAGGTTCCGATATGGTTGTGAATTACTTTGACAGTTTCATGCTATGACAGTCATTTATGCATCAGTTTAGAGCATTATGATTGCACTTTAATTTGGTATATCATTTGTGGCATAATGTGTTCGTCTAAAAAATGGTCAATTTGATGGATCGGTAGAATTATTGTTCTATGTTTAAAAACGCGGTAATTTGAGGTTCCGATATGGTTGTGAATAACTTTGACAGTTTTCATGCTATGACAGTCATTTATGCATCATTTTAAAGCATTATGATTGCACTTTAATTTGGTATATCATTTGTGGCACAATGTGTTCGTCTAAAAAATGGTCAATTTGAAGGATCGGTAGAATTATTGTTCTATGTTTAAAAACGCGGTAATTTGAGGTTCCGATATGGTTGCAAATAACTTTGACAGTTTTCATGCTAGGGCAATAGTTTATGCATCATTTTAAAGCATTACAGTTGCACTTTATTTTGGTGTATAATTTGTGGCATAATGAAATTTTACAAAAATTGGATAGATCGGTATATTTATTGGTACAGGTTCAAAAATGCGGTAATTTAAGGCTCCGATATGGTTGCAAATAACTTTTATAGTTTTCATGTTATAACAGTCGTTTATATATCTTTTTATTGCATTATAGTTGCCATTTGCTTTGGTATATAACTTATTCCATAATGTATTTTTGGAAAATGGCCAATTGGATAGATCGGTAGAATTATTTTCACAGCTTTAAAAACGCGGTAGTTTGAGGTTCCGATATGGCTTGCAAATAACATTGACAGTTTTCATGCTATGACAGTCATTTATGCATCATTTTAAAGCATTATGATTGCACTTTAATATGGTATATCATTTGTAGCATAATGTGTAGTTTTTACTAAATTGGTGAATTTGATAGATCGGTAGAATTATTGTTCTATGTTTAATAAACGCAGGTAATCTGAGGTTCCGATATGGTTGCAATTAACTTTGGCAGTTTTCGTGCTAGGACAGTCGTTTATGCACCATTTTAAAGCATTAAAATTGCCATTTGCTTTGGTATATAATTTATTGCATAATGTATTTTTGGAAAACGGCCAATTGGATAAATCGGTAGAATTATTTTCCCAGGTTTAAAAACGCGGTAATTTGAGGTTCCGATATGGTTGTGAATAACTTTGACAGTTTTCATGCTATGACAGTCATTTATGCATCATTTTAAAGCATTACAGTTGCACTTTGTTTTTGTGTATAATTTGTGGCATAATGAATTTTTACAAAAATTGGATAGATCGGTATATTTATTGGTACAGGTTTAAAAATGCGGTAATTTAAGGCCCCGATATGGTTGCAAATAACTTTTATAGTTTTCATGTTATAACAGTCGTTTATACATCTTTTTATTGCATTTTAGTTGCCATTTGTTTTGGTATACAATCTATTGCATAATGTATTTTTAGAAGATGGCCAATTGGATAGATCGATAGAATTATTTTCCCAGGTTTAAAAAGGCGGTAATTTGAGGTTCCGATATGGTTGTGAATTACTTTGACAGTTTTCATGCTATGACAGTCATTTATGCATCAGTTTAGAGCATTATGATTGCACTTTAATTTGGTATATCATTTGTGGCATAATGTGTTCGTCTAAAAAATGGTCAATTTGATGGATCGGTAGAATTATTGTTCTATGTTTAAAAACGCGGTAATTTGAGGTTCCGATATGGTTGCAAATAACTTTGACAGTTTTCATGCTAGGGCATTAGTTTACGCATCATTTTAAAGCATTACAGTTGCACTTTATTTTGGTGTATAATTTGTGGCATAATGAATTTTTACAAAAATTGGATAGATCGGTATATTTATTGGTACAGGTTCAAAAATGCGGTAATTTAAGGCTCCGATATGGTTGCAAATACCTTTTATAGTTTTCATGTTATAACAGTCGTTTATATATCTTTTTATTGCATTATAGTTGCCATTTGCTTTGGTATATAACTTATTCCATAATGTATTTTTGGAAAATGGCCAATTGGATAGATCGGTAGAATTATTTTCACAGCTTTAAAAACGCGGTAGTTTGAGGTTCCGATATGGCTGCAAATAACATTGACAGTTTTCACGCTATGACAGTCATTTATGCATCATTTTAAAGCATTATGATTGCACTTTAATATCGTATATCATTTGTAGCATAATGTGTATTTTTAAAAATTGGTCAATTTGATAGATCGGTAGAATTATTGTTCTATGTTTAATAAACGCAGTAATCTGAGGTTCCGATATGGTTGCAATTAACTTTGGCAGTTTTCGTGCTAGGACAGTCGTTTATGCACCATTTTAAAGCATTAAAATTGCCATTTGTTTTGGTATATAATTTATTGCATAATGTATTTTTAGAAAATGGCCAATTGGATAGATCGGTAGAATTATTTTCCCAGGTTTAAAAAGGCGGTAATTTGAGGTTCCGATATGGTTGTGAATAACTTTGACAGTTTTCATGCTATGACAGTCATTTATGCATCATTTTAAAGCATTATGATTGCACTTTAATTTGGTATATCATTTGTGGCACAATGTGTTCGTCTAAAAAATGGTCAATTTGAAGGATCGGTAGAATTATTGTTCTATGTTTAAAAACGCGGTAATTTGAGGTTCCGATATGGTTGCAAATAACTTTGACAGTTTTCATGCTAGGGCAATAGTTTATGCATCATTTTAAAGCATTACAGTTGCACTTTATTTTGGTGTATAATTTGTGGCATAATGAATTTTACAAAAAGTTGGATAGATCGGTATATTTATTGGTACAGGTTAAAAATGCGGTAATTCAAGGCTCCGATATGGTTGCAAATAACTTTTATAGTTTTCATGTTATAACAGTCGTTTATATATCTTTTTATTGCATTATAGTTGCCATTTGCTTTGGTATATAATTTATTGCATAATATATTTTTAGGAAAATGGCCAATTGGATAGATCGGTAGAATTATTTTCACAGCTTTAAAAAGGCGGTAAGTTTGAGGTTCCGATATGGTTGCAAATAACATTGACAGTTTTCATGCTATGACAGTCATTTATGCATCATTTTAAAGCATTATGATTGCACTTTAATATGGTATATAATTTGTAGCATAATGTGTAGTTTTTACAAATTGGTCAATTTGATAGATCGGTAGAATTATTGTTCTATGTTTAATAAAAGCAGTAATCTGAGGTTCCGATATGGTTGCAATTAACTTTGGCAGTTTTCGTGCTAGGACAGTCGTTTATGCACCATTTTAAAGCATTAAAATTGCCATTTGTTTTGGTATATAATTTATTGCATAATGTATTTTTAGAAAACTGGCCAATTGGATAGATCGGTAGAATTATTTTCCCAGGTTTAAAAACGGCGGTAATTTGAGGTTCCGATATGGTTGTGAATAACTTTGACAGTTTTCATGCTATGACAGTCATTTATGCATCATTTTAAAAGCTTATGATTGCACTTTAATTTGGTATATCATTTTGTGCACATTTTTAAAATGGGCATTTGATAGATCGGTAGAATTATTGTTCACAGTTTTAAAACGCGTATTTTTTCCGATATGGTTGCAAATAACTTTGACAGTTTTCATGCTATGACAGTCATTATGCTCTTTTTAAGCAAATTGGTTTTTATGGTATATCATTTGTGCATAATGTTTTTACAATTGGATAGATCGGTAGAATTATTGTTCTAATTTAAAAGCCGTAATCGAGGTTCCGATATGGTTGCAAATAACTTTGCATGTTTTCATGTTATAAGTCGTTTATACATCTTTTTAATTAGCATTAAGTTGCCATTTGTTTTGGTATAAATTTATTGCATAATGTATTTTTAGAAATGGCCAATTGGATGATCGGTAGAATTATTTTCACAGCTTTAAAAAGGCGGTAATTTGAGGTTCCGATATGGTTGCAAATAACATTGACAGTTTTCATGCTATGACAGTCATTTATGCATCATTTTAAAGCATTATGATTGCACTTTAATATGGTATATAATTTGTAGCATAATGTGTGTTTTTACAAATTGGTCAATTTGATAGATCGGTAGAATTATTGTTCTATGTTTAATAAAGCAGTAATCTGAGGTTCCGATATGGTTGCAATTAACTTGGCAGTTTTCGTGCTAGGACAGTCGTTTATGCACCATTTTAAAGCATTAAAATTGCCATTTGTTTTGGTATATAATTTATTGCATAATGTATTTTAGGAAATGGCCAATTGGATAGATCGGTAGAATTATTTTCCCAGGTTTAAAAAGGCGGTAATTTGAGGTTCCGATATGGTTGTGAATAACTTTGACAGTTTTCATGCTATGACAGTCATTTATGCATCAGTTTAGAGCATTATGATTGCAGTTTAATATGGTATATCATTTGTAGCATAATGTGTATTTTTACAAATTGGTCAATTGATAGATCGGTAGAATTATTGTTCTATGTTTAATAAAAGCATAATCTGAGGTTCCGATATGGTTGCAATAACTTTGGCAGTTTTCGTGCTAGGACAGTCGTTTATGCACCATTTTAAAGCATTAAAATTGCCATTTGTTTTGGTATACAATCTATTGCATAATGTATTTTTAGAAGATGGCCAATTGGATAGATCGATAGAATTATTTTCCCAGGTTTAAAAGGCGGTAATTTGAGGTTCCGATATGGTTGCAAATAACTTTGACAGTTTTTCATGCTAGGGCATAGTTTACGCATCATTTTAAAGCATTAAGTTGCACTTTATTTTGGTGTATAATTTGTGGCATAATGAATTTTTACAAAAATTGGATAGATCGGTATATTTTATTGGTACAGGTTCAAAAATGCGGTAATTTAAGGCTCCGATATGGTTGCAAATACCTTTTATAGTTTTCATGTTATAACAGTCGTTTATATATCTTTTTATTGCATTATAGTTGCCATTTGCTTTGGTATATAACTTATTGCCATAATATATTTTTGGAAAATGGCCAATTGGATAGATCGGTAGAATTATTTTCACAGCTTTAAAAACGGCGGTAAGTTTGAGGTTCCGATATGGCTGCAAATAACATTGACAGTTTTCACGCTATGACAGTCATTTATGCATCATTTTAAAGCATTATGATTGCACTTTAATATGGTATATCATTTGTAGCATAATGTGTATTTTTACAAATTGGTCAATTTGATAGATCGGTAGAATTATTGTTCTATGTTTAATAAAAGCAGTAATCTGAGGTTCCGATATGGTTGCAATTAACTTTGGCAGTTTTCGTGCTAGGACAGTCGTTTATGCACCATTTTAAAGCATTAAAATTGCCATTTGTTTTGGTATATAATTTATTGCATAATGTATTTTTAGAAAATGGCCAATTGGATAGATCGGTAGAATTATTTTCCCAGGTTTAAAAAGGCGGTAATTTGAGGTTCCGATATGGTTGTGAATAACTTTGACAGTTTTCATGCTATGACAGTCATTTATGCATCATTTTAAAGCATTATGATTGCACTTTAATTTGGTATATCATTTGTGGCACAATGTGTTCGTCTAAAAAATGGTCAATTTGATGGATCGGTAGAATTATTGTTCTATGTTTAAAAACGCGGTAATTTGAGGTTCCGATATGGTTGCAAATAACTTTGACAGTTTTCATGCTAGGGCAATAGTTTATGCATCATTTTAAAGCATTACAGTTGCACTTTCTTTTTGTGTATAATTTGTGGCATAATGAATATTTACAAAAGTTGGATAGATCGGTATATTTATTGGTACAGGTTTAAAAATGCGGTAATTCAAGGCTCCGATATGGTTGCAAATAACTTTTATAGTTTCATGTTATAACAGTCGTTTATATATCTTTTTATTGCATTATAGTTGCCATTTGTTTTGGTATATAATTTATTGCATAATATATTTTTAGAAAATGGCCAATTGGATAGATCGGTAGAATTATTTTCACAGCTTTAAAAAGGCGGTAATTTGAGGTTCCGATATGGTTGCAAATAACATTGACAGTTTTCATGCTATGACAGTCATTTATGCATCATTTTAAAGCATTATGATTGCACTTTAATATGGTATATAATTTGTAGCATAATGTGTGTTTTTACAAATTGGTCAATTTGATAGATCGGTAGAATTATTGTTCTATGTTTAATAAAAGCAGTAATCTGAGGTTCCGATATGGTTGCAATTAACTTTGGCAGTTTTCGTGCTAGGACAGTCGTTTATGCCACCATTTTAAAGCATTAAAATTGCCATTTGTTTTGGTATATAATGTGATTGCATATGTATTTTAGGAAAATGGCCAATTGGATCAGATCGGTAGATTATTTTCCCAGGTTAAAAAGCGGTAATTTTGAGGTTCCTATATGGTTGTGAATAACTTGACAGTTTTTAATGCTATGACAGTCTTTCATGCATCATTTTAAAGCATTATGTTGCACTTTGGTATTTGTGATAATTGTTTGAAAAATGGAATTTGAAGATCGTAAATTATTGTTCATTAAAACGCGTATTGCGGTTCGATATGTTGCAATAACGTTACAGTTTTCACTAGGCAATTATTATGGTCATTTTAAGCATTACGTTGCACTTTAATGGTGTTTTGTGCATAATGAATTTTACAAAATTTGATAGTCGGTATATTATTGTAGGTTAACGGTAATCAGGCTTATGGTTCAAATCTTTTTAGTTTTCATTTTAATTGCATTTGTTGCATTTTATATAATTTATTGCATATGTATTTTTAGAAAATGGCCAATTGGATAGATCGGTAGAATTATTTTCCCAGGTTTAAAAAGGCGGTAATTTGAGGTTCCGATATGTTGCAAATAACATTGACAGTTTTCATGCTATGACAGTCATTTATGCATCATTTTAAAGCATTATGATTGCATTTTAATATGGTATATCATTTGTAGCATAATGTGTATTTTTACAAATTGGGTCCAATTTGATAGATCGGTAGAATTATTGTTCTATGTTTAATAAAAGCAGTAATCTGAGGTTCCGATATGGTTGCAATTAACTTTGGCAGTTTTCGTGCTAGGACAGTCGTTTATGCACCATTTTAAAGCATTAAAATTGCCATTTGTTTGGTATATAATTTATTGCATAATGTATTTTAAGGAAGGCCAATTGGATAGATCGGTAGAATTATTTTCCCAGGTTTAAAAAGCGGTAATTTGAGGTTCCTATATGGTTGTGAATAACTTTGACAGTTTTCATGCTATGACAGTCATTTATGCATCAGTTTAGAGCATTATGATTGCACTTTAATTTGGTATATCATTTGTGGCATAATGTGTTCGTCTAAAAAATGGTCAATTTGATGGATCGGTAGAATTATTGTTCTATGTTTAAAACGCGGGTAATTGAGGTTCCGATATGGTTGCAAATAACTTTGACAGTTTTCATGCTAGGGCAATAGTTTATGCATCATTTTAAAGCATTACAGTTTGCACTTTATTTTGGTGTATAATTTGTGGCATAATGAATTTTTACAAAAATTGGATAGATCGGTATATTTATTGGTACAGGTTTAAAAATGCGGTAATTTAAGGCCCCGATATGGTTGCAAATAACTTTTATAGTTTTCATGTTATTAACAGTCGTTTATACATCTTTTTTGCATTTTAGTTGCCATTTGTTTTGGTATATAATTTATTGCATAATGTATTTTTAGAAAATGGCCAATTAGATAGATCGGTAGAATTATTTTCCCAGGTTTAAAAAGGCGGTAATTTGAGGTTCCGATATGGTTGTGAATTACTTTGACAGTTTTCATGCTATGACAGTCATTTATGCACAGTTTTAGAGCATTATGATGCACTTTAATTTGTATATCATTTGTGGCATAATGTGTTCGTCTAAAAAATGGTCAATTTGATGGATCGGTAGAATTATGTTCTATGTTTAAAAACGCGGTAATTTGAGGTTCCGATATGGTTGCAAATAACTTTGACCTTTTCATGCTAGGGCATTAGTTACGCATCATTTTAAAGCATTACAGTTGCACTTTATTTTGGTGTATAATTTGTGGCATAATGAATTTTTACAAAAATTGGATAGATCGGTATTTATTGGTACAGGTTCAAAAATGCGGTAATTCAAGGCTCCGATATGGTTGCAAATAACTTTTATAGTTTTCATGTTATAACAGTCGTTTATATATCTTTTTATTGCTTATAGTTGCCATTTGTTTTGGTATATAATTTTCAATATATATTTTTAGAAAATGGCCAATTGGATAGATCGGTAGAATTATTTTCACAGCTTTAAAAAGGCGGTAATTTGAGGTTCCGATATGGTTGCAAATAACATTGACAGTTTTCATGCTATGACAGTCATTTATGCTTCATTTTAAAGCATTATGATTGCACTTTAATATGGTATATAATTTGTAGCATAATGGTGTTTTTAGTAATTGGTGAATTTGATAGATCGGTAGAATTATTGTTCTATGTTTAATAAACGCGGTAATCTGAGGTTCCGATATGGCTGCAATTAACTTGGCAGTTTTCGTGCTAGGACAGTCGTTTATGCACCATTTTAAAGCATTAAATTGCCATTTGTTTGGTATATAATTTATTGCATAATGTATTTTTAGAAAATGGCCAATTGGATAGATCGGTAGAATTATTTCCCAGGTTTAAAAAGGCGGTAATTTGAGGTTCCGATATGGTTGCAAATAACATTGACAGTTTTCATGCTATGACATTCATTTATGCTTCATTTTAAAGCATTATGATTGCACTTTAATATGGTATATAATTTGTAGCATAATGTGTGTTTTTACAAATTGGTCAATTTGATAGATCGGTAGAATATTGTTCTATGTTTAATAAAAGCAGTAATCTGAGGGTTCCGATATGGTTGCAATTAACTTTGGCAGTTTTCGTGCTAGGACAGTTGTTTATGCAACCATTTTAAAGCATTAAAATTGCCATTTGTTTTTGGTGTATAATTTATTGCCTAATGTATTTTTAGAAAACGACCATTTGGATAATCGGTAGAATTATTTTCCCAGGTTCAAAAATGCGGTAATTTAAGGCTCCGATATGGTTGCAAATAACTTTTATAGTTTTCATGTTATAACAGTCGTTTATATATCTTTTATTGCATTATAGTTGCCATTTGCTTTGGTATATAATTTAATTCCATAATATATTTTTGGAAAATGGCCAATTGGATAGATCGGTATAATTATTTTCACAGCTTTAAAAACGCGGTAGTTTGAGGTTCCGATATGGCTGCAAATAACATTGACAGTTTTTCCCGCTATGACAGTCATTTATGCATCATTTTAAAGCATTATGATTGCACTTTAATATGGTATAATCATTTGTAGCATTGTGTAT
>NW_023997840.1:0-16802 GCF_015586225.1 Lucilia sericata
TTATACACTATTTTATATTATGTTTAATTGTCGTACCTGAAAAGATAAAAAGTTTTACAAATTTAAAAGCAAATTTATTTTACATTAATTAATACTACAAAATTATTTCCAAAAATTTAAATTTTCAAGTTAATGTTTCGCTATATTCGTTTGTATTACTAATCATGGTGGCGTATGATCAATATACATTAATTATAACAAGTATACTCTATAATAATATAAAGACAATATGAACAAATTTGAAGCATACTTTCAGGCATACAATTTTATTATACACACATACATACACTTTTTCCTTAAAATAATTATATATATATAATTTGTAAATGGTTATCAATCGTACAAAATTATTTATAAAAAGATACATTTGTATGGGGGCTATGTGAAATCGTTGACCGATTTTGCCCATTGTCAATACCAAACATTTCTGATCAATAAGAAATATTTTGAGAAAATTTCATCTCAATATCTCTTTTTTGTGGACGCTTATCATGTCAACAACAGACAGACGGAACATAGCTAGATCGTCTTAGAATCTTACGAGGTCCCAGAATATATATACTTTATGGGGTCTGTGAACAATATTTCGATGTGTTACACACGGAATGACAAAATCAATATAACCCCCATATTTTTTGATGGTGGGTATAAAAAGATACATTTGTATGGGAGCTATGTGAAATCGTTGACCGATTTTTCCCATTTTCAATATCAAACATTTCTGAACAATAAGAAATATTTTGGGAAAATTTCATGTCAATATCTCTTTTTTGTGGAACGCTATCATGCCAACAGACAGGGACAGACAGACAGACAGACAGACAGACAGACAGACGGACGGACATGGCTAGATCGTCTTAGAATCTTACGAGGTCCCAGACTATATATACTTTATGGGGTCTGTGAACAATATTCCGATGTGTTACACACGGAATGACAAAATCAATATACCCATCATCTTTTTTGATGGTGTGTATAAAAAGATATAAAAATATTAAGGTTTCTCTATATTCGTCTGTATTACTGACCATGATGGCGTATGAACAATATACATTAATTGTAACAAGTATACTCTATAATAATATAAAGACATTATGAACAAAGTTGAAGCATACTTTTAGGTCGCATAGATCATTAGTTAATGCATCCGACTCTGACTCTGTAAGAGCCGATTTAACAGACATTATTTTGATATAACTGTTAACCTCAAGTACCCCTAGCTTAGTGTCCTCATAGGGAAAGGAATGCGAAAAAAATCGGGTATTGTAGCTCACGCACTCACTGATACTCTTATGCTTGCCTCAGCCCGGAGGACCTTCAGCTGTTAATCCTGCAAAATCTGTTCATAGGCAAGAAGATACCGGTAACATAGCAAAGTCAAGTACTTAGGTGGAATCCTTGACCTGGAAATTAAAATGGTGATACCACATAAAGGATAGTAGCAACAAGTCACATTGGTGCTGGGCGCTATGTTGGAGAACCATGGGGTCTTAGTCTTACTTTGATAAATTGGCTTCATAGAAGTGTAATTAGACCAATTCTAACTTATGCTTCGATAATCTAGTGGACTTCTTTGGACAAAAATTATAATACCAAACTACTACAGGGAGTTCAGTGTCCATGCTGCTTGAGTATAAGTGGTAGCATGAGTACTACATCAACCAATACTCTGGAAACGTTACTAGATATTCTAAACATTGAAATATATAGGATATGAATTTTAGGCGAACTGGCCAAAAACGGTTATAAGACATGTCTACAATGTACACTGGACACATTGGAGGGCTACACACAATCGTCGGATGTAGAGGATCTCATACTAGACACAGAATATTTGGGAAACTTTGAAACTCTAAGCCAATATAGAAAGTCTTGGTCAAACGGAAAGTTAGAGCAAATACACACAGGCAACGAAAGAGCACATATAACAGCTTTAAAGAGGACGAAGCTTGAGGCAGTTAACAAAAGATCAAAGTTAAAAAGATCAAAGACCAAATGGGGCGACCATAATGAGAGCAGGACGAGAAGCCTCTTCAAAATGAGCAAGTCTGAGGTTAGTATGATGGTACTTATTCTGAGCTATACAAAATTATCGTGTGGATTCAGACGAATGTAGATCATGTAGAGAAGGCAGTGAAATTCTGATGCACTTTCTCTTGCAATTATCAGAATTTTGCAAAAATTAGATCCAAATTTCTTGGAAGTGACATCCTCACGAACACTGACTGGAAAATTCTTAAAAATTTTGTCCAGTATACTGGGTTTTCATGAACATCTGAGGATAATACCTTTATTTGTTTTTATCAACAATATTTTCCATTCAAAACAGAACATAGGAGGTCCGGTAGTGTCCTAGATGCATTCGGATTTGAAGTAATAGACATTCTCCTATCAAGCTATCCTAACTTAAATCGCACGCACACAGCCTTTTTGATTTTTTAATACTTTATAACATACAGACGTAAGCACCACTTCATTGATACTTCTTCTAAGGATAACTTCCCTTGCCCACATATACAAATAACAACATACAAACATTTCATTTCATTACAAACCTCTAAATTTTTATTTACATTAATGTACATGTATTTACACCAAAAACTTAGAATAGGAAAAAAACCCAACAACAAAAATATTTGGAAATGCATACAAACAAAAAGCACACAAGTGCAATTTTACTCACTCTCTCTCTTTTCATAGAAACAAACCCTAAATAAAGCATAACCTGCAGTACGGAGTCAGTGTTACAAAAAAATGAGTTGAACAAGTCTATTTGTTGGTCAACAGACTAGATAGACTAATGACTACTCTATGAACTAGCTCTATGGTTGATCTATTGAGCATTCGGAGGACTAGCCTATTGACTACTCTATGAAATAATCCATGAACTAGCCTATTGACAAGTATATGTATGTACTAGCCTATTAACTAGTCTTTGTTTAAACTATTGACCATTCGAAGTACTAGTCTATGGAATACACTACGAACTAGTCTATGGATTAGCCTACTGACTAGTCAATGTATGTACTAGCCTATTAACTAGTCTTTGTCTTAGACTTTCATATTGACTAGTCTATGATTGATCTATTGAGAATTCGGAGGACTAGCCTATTGACTACCCTATGAAATAATCCACGAACAAGCCTCTTGACTAGTATATGTATGTACTAGCCTATTAACTAGTCTTTGATTAAACTATTGATCATTCGAAAGACTAGTCTATTGAATACACTACGAACTAGTCTCTGGACTAGTCTGTTCATTAGATAGTTAACAGTCTATTCAGTAGCCTATTAAGTATCCTCTTGACTAGTTTCATGAATAGCCAATTGGCTAGTTTATTGAATAGCTTATTGACTAGTCTATACGCTTAACCGATTGATTAGTCAAAAGATTAGCCTATTGACTACTCTTTGAACTAGTCTATTGGCTAGTATATTAACTAGTCATGTAATTATACCAGTTTTTGAATAATCTTTGGAATAGTTTATTATCTAGTCTGCGAACTAGTCTACTGACTAGTATATGAATTGGACTATTGCCTCGCCTGTATACTAGTCTTTAGAGTAGCCTATTTACTAGTCCCTAAACTATCCTGTTAGTTAGCCTATAGTGTAGCTAGTCTATTGATCATACTATTGACTAGTCGAAAAAATCGCCTATTAACTTGTCTAAGAATTAGTCTACTGGTTAGTCTATGATCTAGCCTTTTACTAAGTCTATGGACTAGCTTGTTTAAGAGCCTACAAGCTACTATTTTGACTAGTCTAGGAATTTGTCTAATGACAACTCTTGAAATTGGAATTGTCTGTTGACTAGTCGTGGGATTAAACTACTTAGTAGTCTATAAACTAGTCTATATAATAGGCTACTGACTATTCTATTGACTAGTGTAGGAACTAGCCTATTAATAAGTCTATGGACTAGCTTGTTTAATAGCCTAGAAGCTAATCTTTTGACTACCTTAGGAAATTGTCTAGTGATAACTCTTGAAATTGAAATTGTCTGTTGACTAGTCTTGGGATTAGCCTATTTAGTAGTCTATAAACTAGTCTATACAATAGACTACTGACTATTCTATTGACTTGACTAGGACCCTGTCTATTAACTAGCTTAGGAACTAACTTATTGACTAGTCTTTGACAGAGAAACCTACTCCTTACATTAACTCCCATAAACTTGCTGGGTAGTATAATGACGTCAGTATATATACCACTAATATTACTGCAAACCATATGTTTGTATTAAAAAGGGGTAAGAATATTTGTAAACTTACACACACATAAACCAAAGTAGAGAAAAAAAAACAAAATTTGCTAAATAGTTTTTATGGTTTTTTGTTAACTAGTAATGGCCATGTTTTAGTGTAATGGAAACACATACAAGTAAGTACTATACGTCTCCTAACACAGTTAGGGGAAAATAATAAAAAAAATACAATAACATTTATTAAGATGTTAGTTTAAAGTTAATAACTATAAACAACTTAGTAAAAATTGTAAGAAAACAAGGATAAAGTTGAACATATTTTTAAAATATTTGAAAGTTTTTCAGTTTTAAAGATTTGGAAAACTGTTTTCTAACTCCTACTGCTTAATATTCTAAATAACTGTTTAAGATCGTTGATTTTCTGTGAATATTTGTCAATAATCCTATATTTATTTTCCCCACTGTATTTACAATTATGGCATTTTGTTAACATAAGTATGTTTGTATACTTTTTTTTTTTGTGTATTTTAATAAAATTGTGTCTGTATTTGTCGAAACCATTTTATTTTTCATTTTTGTTACAGAATTAACAAAACTGCATGCATAAATATGGAGAAAAAAATCGTCTGTTGGTTTTTCTTATACGGTTAGCGTGTTCATTTAAATTACAGTTTGAATTTATAATGTAAACATGCAATATGTTTTACTAAAAGTATGTAAAAATTCATACTATAGAAATTGCATATGAATATAAAAGAATTTTAAACAAAATATAGGCAAAGCCTCAAACATTTTTGTACAAAAATTTGGGTTTTTCCAAAAATGGGCATTTTTAATTTTAAAAAGTAGAAGGCTTTTGTTGGGAAAATAGTTGAAAAAATATTGTTAAAATTTACATTAAATAATAATCCGCAATATTCTCCATTTAATCCTGGATTAAAAAAGAAAGAATTTAGACCTTCTGAAGACTCATGAAACAATACCTTTTTCCTAAACATTTAACATTTTCGAAAATGTTAATATTTACACTCTCTATCATCAACCTGTCAATTTTAACTTTTAATTAGATTAATTTGATTTTAACATAATTTAAGACATTTAAACTAGAAAAAAAAAAATCAAATTAATTTTTATTGTCATACAACCTCAATCAACATCAATGCCATTGACTAACAATTTAACAAAGTTTTTTTCCATCTATTTTTTTTCCGAAAACATTAATAAATGTCATTTACTTTCAGAAAACATCAATTTTAACATTAATGACCAACACTGCCTACACACCCCATCACAAACAGTAAAAGAAAAACGTTCCGACAGTAAGTATTTAGTAAATGTTACGCTTTGGGGTCCAAGAAAAAACAAATAATTTGTTTAACAAAACTCTGCAAAAAATTATTAATTGTAGGAGGGTGTTTAGTTTGCTGTTTGAGAAATCACAGAGAAGACTATAATCCATAAAAACAATATGAACTTTTCGCATTAAAACTGAAATAAATAAAAACAATAAAAACTAGAATTATTACAAATTTGTTGAGAGAAGAAAAAAAATATGGGAGCAATTAGAAGATTAGGGTAGAGTAACAGACGATGGAAGAGATATTTTTACTACCTTTCTATGCAGAGTTTGGGATAACAGTAATATAATAACGTAGTCCATAGACGAGGCCATAGTATGGTTTATAGTTTTATCTATAAACGGGAATATAGTTTGATCATTCTTTGGGACAAAAGCCTGGCCCATAGTCGATACTGTAATCTAGCCAAAAGACAACAATATAGTGTAGTACGTAGTCGAGATTATAGTACAATCTATAGTCGAGACTATAGCCTTGTATACCGTCAAGAATATAGTCTGGTTAATGGTCGAAACAATATGCTGATCCATATTCGAGAATATAGTCGCATCTATAATGGATTATAGTTTGATCTGTAGTTGAGACAATAGCATATTCCCTAGTCTAGCCAAAACTCTAGGCTTGTCTATAGTCAGTACATAGCAGAGACTATAGCCTTGTATATTCTATATCTGTAGTTGAGAATATAGTCTGGTCAACGGTCGATATTATATTATAGTAACCCTCTATAGTCGAGTCTGTAGTCGAGTCTATAGTCGTGTCTATATTGGAGTCCATAGTCGAACTCTTAAGTCGAGTTTACATATATTCGAGTCCATAGTCTATGGTTAAATTTATAGTCCAGAATATAATCAAGCCTATGCTCGAACCTATAGCACAGACTATAGTCGAGTTTATAGTAAAATCTAATGTCCAGAATATAGTGTAGTCTATAGTCGAAACTACGGTCAAAGATATAGTCAAGTCTATAGTTGAGTATATAGTGGAGTCTATAGTCGAGTTTTTAGTCGACTCTGTAGTCAAGTCTATGAAAGAGTTTATAGGCGAGTCTATAGTCGAGTCTTTAGTAAAATCTATAGTTCAGAATATAATCGAGTATATAGTCGAGTCTGTAGTTTAATCTGTAGTCCTGGATATCTATGGACCATAGACTATGGATATCTATAGTCTATGGTCGAATCTATAGTCGAGACTATAGTCATGATATAGTCATGTCAAGTCTATAGTGGAGTCTGTAGTCGAGTTGAAGCTATAGTCGGGTCTGTAGTAGGCAAGTCTATATTCGAATCTATATTCGAGTCTATACTTAAATCTATAGCTCAGGATATAGTTGAGTCTATAGTTAAATCTATAGTCAAAAATATATTCAAGTACATGGTCGAATCTATAGTCGAGACTAATGTCAAGAAAATTGTCAAATCTACAGTCGAGACTATATTCAAGTCTATAGTCGAGCCTATAGTGTAGTTGAGTCTATAGTTTAGTCAGTAGTCGCGTCTATAGACGAATCTATAGTTGATTCTATAGTCAAGTCTGTAGTCGCGTCTATAGGCGAGTCTATAGTCGAGTCTCCTTTTGAGTCTATAGTCGAGTCTATAGAACAGTCTATATCAGAATATCTAGTCGAGTCTACAGTCGAGTCTGTACTCGCGTCTATAGGCGAGTCTTTCGACGAGTCTCTAGTTGAGTGTATAGTCGAGCCTAAAGGTGATTCTAAAGTCGCGTGTCTAGTCGAGTCTCTAGTTGAGTCTATAATCGAATCTCCAGTTGAGAGTGGAGTCTATAGTCGAATATATAGTCGTGTCTATAATCGAGTCTATAGTCGAGTCTGTATTCGCATCTATAAGCGTGTCTATAGTCTAGTCTGTAGTCGAGTCTATAGCCGAATATATAGTCGTGTCTATAGGCGAGTCTCTAGCAGAGTCTATAGTCGAGTCTGTAGTCGCATCTATAAGTCTATAGTTGAGTCTGTAATCGCGTCTATGGGCGAGTTTATAGCCGAGTCTATAGTCGAGTCTGTAGTCGAGTCTATAGGCGGGTCAATAGGCGGGTCTATAGGCGGGTCTATAGTCGAGTCTCTAGTTGTGTCTATAATCAAGTCTGTATTCGAATCTATATTCAAATATAGTCAAGTCTATATGTTTTTAGCTTAGACGATATTAAGATCTACAGGCGTATATTTTAGACTAGAGTTTGGTCTATGATCGATACTCTAGTGTGGATAGATAAAAATATAGTCTCTTTTATAGTCTTAACAGTAGTCCAGCTTATGATCTAGTTTATAGTTAAGAATATAATATAGTCTACAGTCAAGACTACTGTTTTCGATTTGTTCTACTGAATTACTTCAAAACTGCGATTTTTATAATAATGTTCACTGGCGCACTAGTCAATTCTATTGGACTAATATGAAGCAATATGCCCTTTCAAGTTAAAGTGGGGCATTAAGTTAATAATCCAGTTTATATTACAAAACAACAGCTGCTATTTTTCTTTTCACACTCACTTTTCAAAAAAAAAAATGAAATCATTTCAAAGCTCTTGTTCCACAGGACGGACGTTGCAATAAAAATGTCGCTTAATTGCAAAAATTCTTATAACAAACAAAACTTTTACATTCTTTTTTTCATGTAAACAGCTCATACTTTTTATTTTCCTTTTGGTGGGAATTAAATGTAGTTGTTTTTCTGCTTATTCCTGTAGAAAACACACAAAAGAAATAGAAAATTTGTCAAATGGCCATTTTCTGTTACTTTTTATTTTTATTGATGACAACAGACGTATCATCATCGTCAATGTAATCATTGTCGGATACGTTGCTGTATCAATGGCATTAAAAATGTCTTCTTCACAATTCTCCAAGTTTTTGTTTCTTTTTCTTAGTTTTTTTGGTGATTTTATTTTATAATTTCTTTATCTGTTATACATCCGGTGAGTCTGTGTGTGTGTGTGAATATGTTCATGTGTTTGTGTTTAAATGGTTGTTGTAAAGAGTCGTTAGCAAGATTACTGAAATGGTATATTTTTGCTTAGTCCTAGCCGAAAAGTAGCAAAGGAGCTATACTCTAGCATTATACACGTACTTTGTTGGCGTAACTAGATTGGTGTGGTATTGAAATAATGGCTAACAAAGTAAAATAAAGTATTTTTTTATATGTTTGTGCCTTTTATTTGTGTTTGTTGAGTATTAATCTCCAAAGATTTGAAGTGGTCATTGAATGACAGTTTCTCTTCTTATACCTATTTGAATGAGCCATAAAATGACAAACGGCAAAAAAGTAATTGTTTTTTGGGGATGGGTAGAAATTTGGAGACCAACTACATAGATATTTCGTTTGTTTGACACAATGGATAGATATATTGCACAAACTACACTTTGGTTTTTATTCCTTCTGGCATGAGTAATGACTGAACGTGACTTATTGGGAATTTATTAGGTATAATTAGTTAAAAGTTGGAGAGCTAAGCAAAACAAAAGTTTCCTTTCGTATTTTCATTAATGTTTGGCCAATAATGTTAGTAAACCATTAAACAGGCAAATAAAAATTATAGCAAAATACATTCATAAAAACTTGGTTTGTGTATGATGTTTTTAATAGCTGTGCATAATTGGAAGTTTTTATAGATAGCTATGAAAAGAGGAAAGACAAGTCTCGAATACGGAAAGGAATATTCACAGTTTTCGACATGCCAGAATAGAGTCTTGTGTACAAACCATACTTTTATACTAATTACATTTTATAATAAATTCTCTAGTCTGAACGTAGGCCAGACTACAAACCGAACTATAGGCTGCAGGATAGTCTATAGACTGTAGACTGCAGACTAGACTATAAACTAAACTATAGACTAGAATATATATACTCGACTATAAACTAGACTGTAGGCTAAACTATAAACTATTGACTAAAGACTAGAATATATACTAGAATATAGACTAGACTATAGACTAGACTATAGACTAGACTATAGACTAGACTATAGACTAAACTATACACTAAAGAATAGACTATAGACTAGACTATAGACTAGATTATAGACTAGACTATAGACTAGACTATAGACTAGACTATAGACTAGACTATAGACTAGACTATAGACTAGACTATAGACTAGACTATAGACTAGACTATAGACTAGACTATAGACTAGACTATAGACTAGACTATAGACTAGACTATAGACTAGACTATAGACTAGACTATAGACTAGACTATAGACTAGACTATAGACTAGACTATAGACTAGACTATAGACTAGACTATAGACTAGACTATAGACTATATATATAGTCTATAGACTAGTCTATAGACTAGACTAGATAAACTAGACTATAGACTAGACTGTAGAATAGACTCTAGACTAGACTATAGACTAGACTATAGACTAGACTATAGACTAGATTATAGCCCAGACTATAGACTAAACTATAGACTATACTGTAGGCTAAACTATAAACTAGACTATTGACTAAAGACTAGACTATATACTAGAATATAGACTACACTATAGACTAGATTATAGACTAGACTATAGACTAGACTAAAGACTAGACTATAGACTAGACTATAGACTAGACTATAGACTAGACTATAGACTAGACTATAGACTAGACTATAGACTAGACTATAGACTAGACTAGACTAGACTAGACTAGACTAGACTAGACTAGACTAGACTAGACTAGACTAGACTATAGACTAGACTAGACTAGACTAAACTAGACTAGACTAGACTAGACTAGACAAGACTAAACTAGACTAGACTAGACTAGACTAGACTAGACTAGACTAGATTAGACTAGACTAGACTAGACTAGACTAGACTATAGACTAGACTAGACTAGACTAGACTAGACTAGACTAGACTAGACTAGACTAGACTAGACTAGACTAGACTAGACTAGACTAGACTAGACTAGACTAGACTAGACTAGACTAGACTAGACTAGACTAGACTTTAGACTATAGACTATAGACTATAGACTAGACTAGACTATAGACTATAGACTATAGACTATAGACTATAGACTATAGACTATAGACTATAGACTATAGACTATAGACTATAGACTATAGACTATAGACTATAGACTATAGACTAGACTAGACTAGACTATAGACTATAGACTATAGACTATAGACTATAGACTATAGACTATAGACTATAGACTATAGACTATAGACTATAGACTATAGACTATAGACTAGACTAGACTATAGACTAGTCTAGACTAGTCTAGACTAGACTAGACTAGACCAGACTAGACTAGACTGGACTAGACTAGACTAGACTAGACTAGACTAGACTAGACTAGACTAGACTAGACTAGACTAGACTAGACTAGACTAGTCTAGACTAAACTTGACTAGACTAGACTAGACTAGGCTAGACTAGACTAGACTATAGACTAGACTAGACTAGACTAGACTAGACTAGACTAGACTAGACTAGACTAGACTAAACTAAACTAACTAAACTAAACTAAACTAAACTAGACTAGACTAGACTAGACTAGACTAGACTAGACTAGACTAGACTAGACTAGACTAGACTAGACTAGACTAGACTAGACTAGACTAGACTAGACTAGACTAGACTAGACTAGACTAGACTAGACTAGACTAGACTAGACTAGACTAGACTAGACTAGACTAGACTAGACTAGACTAGACTAGACTAGACTAGACTAGACTAGACTAGACTAGACTAGACTAGACTAGACTAGACTAGACTAGACTAGACTAGACTAGACTAGACTAGACTAGACTAGACTAGACTAGACTAGACTAGACTAGACTAGACTAGACTAGACTAGACTAGACTAGACTAGACTAGACTAGACTAGACTAGACTAGACTAGACCTTAGACTAGACTAGACTAGAGTAGACTAGACCTTAGACTAGACTATAGACTAGACTGTAGACTAGACTATAGATTAGACTATAGACTAGACTATAGACTAGACTAGAGACTAGACTATAGACTAGACCTATAGACTAGACTATAGACTAGACTATAGACTAGACTAGAGACTAGACTAGAGACTAGACTATAGAGTAGACTATAGACTAGACGATAGACTAGACTATAGACTAGACTATAGACTATAGACTATAGACTAGACTATAGACTAGACTATAGACTAGACTATAGACTAGACTATAGACTAGACTATAGACTAGACTATAGACTAGACTATAGACTAGACTATAGACTAGACGATAGACTAGACTATAGACTAGACTATAGACTAGACTACAGACTAGACTATAGACGAGACTATAGACTAGACTATAGACTAGACTATGGACTAGACTATAGACTAGACTATAGACTAGACTATAGACTAGACTATAGACTAGACTATAGAAACTAGACTATAGACTAGACTATAGACTAGACTATAGACTAGACTATAGACTAGATATAGACTAGAACTATAGACTAGACTATAGACTAGACTATAGACTAGACTATAGACTAGACTATAGACTAGACTATAGACTAGACTATAGACTAGACTATAGACTAGACTATAGACTAGACTATAGACTAGACGATAGACTAGACTACTAAGACTAGACTATAGACTAGACTATAGACTAACTATAGACTAGACTATAGACTAGACTATAGACTATACTATAGACTAGACTATAGACTAGACTATAGACTAGACTATAGACTAACTATAGACTAGACTATAGACTAGACATAGACTAGACTATAGAGCTAGACTATAGACTAGACTATAGACTAGACTAGAGACTAGACTATAGACTAGACTATAGACTAGACTATAGACTAGACTATAGACTAACTATAGACTAGACTATAGACTAGACTATAGACTAGACTATAGACTAGACTATAGACGTAGACTATAGACTAGACTATAGACTAGACTATAGACTAGACTATAGACTAGACTATAGACTAGACTATAGACTAGACTATAGACTAGACTATAGACTAGACTATAGACTAGACTATAGACTAGACTATAGACTAGACGATAGACTAGACTATAGACTAGACTATAGACTAACTATAGACTAGACTATAGACTAGACTATAGACTAGACTATAGACAGACTATAGACTAGACTATAGACAGACGATAGACTAGACTAGACTAGACTATAGACTAGACTATAGACTAGACTATAGACTAGACTATAGACTAGACTATAGACTAGACTATAGACTAGACTATAGACTAGACTATAGACTAGACTATAGACTAGACTATAGACTAGACTATAGACTAGACTATAGACTAGACTATAGACTAGACTATAGACTAGACTATAGACTAGACTATAGACTAGACTATAGACTAGACTATAGACTAACTATAGACTAGACTATAGACTAGACTATAGACTAGACTATAGACTAGACTATAGACTAGACTATAGACTAGACTATAGACTAGACTATAGACTAGACTATAGACTAGACTAGACTAGACTATAGACTAGACTATAGACTAGACTATAGACTAGACTATAGACTAGACTATAGACTAGACTATAGACTAGACTATAGACTAGACTATAGACTAGACTATAGACTAGACTATAGACTAGACTAGAACTAGACTATAGACTAGACTATAGACTAGACTATAGACTAGACTATAGACTAGACTATAGACTAGACTATAGACTAGACTATAGACTAGACTATAGACTAGACTATAGACTAGACTATAGACTAGACTATAGACTAGACTATAGACTAGACTATAGACTAGACTATAGACTAGATATAGACTAGACTATAGACTAGACTATAGACTAGACTATAGACTAGACTATAGACTAGACTATAGACTAGACTATAGACTAGACTATAGACTAGACTATAGACTAGACTATAGACTAGACTATAGACTAGACTATAGACTAGACTATAGACTAGACTATAGACTAGACTATAGACTAGCTATAGACTAGACTATAGACTAGACTATAGACTAGACTATAGACTAGACTATAGACTAGACTATAGACTAGACTATAGACTAGACTATGGACTAGACTATAGACTAGACTATAGACTAGACTAAGACTAGACTATAGACTAGACTATAGACTAGACTATAGACTAGACTATAGACTAGACTATAGACTAGACTATAGACTAGACTATAGACTAGACTATAGACTAGACTATAGACTAGACTATAGACTAGACTATAGACTAGACTATAGACTAGACTATAGACTAGACTATAGACTAGACTATAGACTAGACTATAGACTAGACTATAGACTAGACTATAGACTAGACTATAGACTAGACTATAGACTAGACTATAGACTAGACTATAGACTAGACTATAGACTAGACTATAGACTAGACTATAGACTAGACTATAGACTAGACTATAGACTAGACTATAGACTAGACTATAGACTAGACTATAGACTAGACTATAGACTAGACTATAGACTAGACTATAGACTAGACTATAGACTAGACTATAGACTAGACTATAGACTAGACTATAGACTAGACAATAGACTAGACTATAGACTAGACTATAGACTAGACTATAGACTAGACTATAGACTAGAATAGACTAGACTATAGACTAGACTATAGACTAGACTATAGACTAGACTATAGACTAGACTATAGACTAGACTAGGACTAGACTATAGACTAGACTATAGACTAGACTATAGAAGACTAGACTATAGACTAGACTATAGACTAGACTATAGACTAGACTAGAGACTATACTAGACTAGACTATAGACTAGACTATAGACTAGACTATAGACTAGACTATAGACTAGACTATAGACTAGACTATAGACTAGACTATGACTAGACTATAGACTAGACTATAGACTAGACTATAGACTAGACTATAGACTAGACTATAGACTAGACTACAGACTAGACTATAGACTAGACTACAGACTAGACTATAGACTAGACTATAGACTAGACTATAGACTAGACAATAGACTAGACTATAGACTAGACTATAGACTAGACTATAGACTAGACTATAGACTAGACTATAGACTAGACTATAGACTAGACTATAGACTAGACTTAGACTAGACTATAGACTAGACTATAGGCTAGACTATAGACTAGACTATAGACTAGACAATAGACTGTGTTTTTTTAACTTTTTACAACTTTAATAATTCATTATAAAACTCTTTATTACAAACTGCTTTGTTATCATAAAAGTTTTGAAATACATGCAAAAATTACCCAACAATTACGCTGCTATTAGTGATTAAACTATTAAAGCTTTAAAAAATATTTAGTTCTTTGAAAACAGAAATTTCAAAATGAAACTAATAGTCATTCTACATAACGAAAAAATGAAAAGTCTTTTCTCAACTCCAACCCCTACAAACTAGTAAAAAAATTAAAATACTTAACGAGTCAACGTAAACTGACAAAAAAAAAAAGCTTAAATTACTTGGCATTTTCCTTAAATGAAACGAAAAAAAAAACTTTATCATAAAAATGTAAAGAATTTCAATAAATTTCTGATGACAATTTAATGACACGTTAGCAAGTCGACCCAGACGAGTAAGGTGCATTGCTACAACCATTAAACTGTAGACAACTAACGAACGTAACTCCCACATTTAACCTGCTGTAACATGGACAGACATTAGTGAAACAAATAACAAATATGTGGTGCTTTTGAAGGAAAAAAAATGTCAACGTAATCATAAACCTTACTTAAAAATCACTTTTGTCATAAATTTTTCATTTGAATGGTGAACAACCGAAGTTTAACATATTTGTTTTATTTACTTGCTGTTCTTTTTTCTTTTTTTTGCTGTTTTTAGTGGGCGTTTTACATTTGCGATACAGCAACAACAGGAATAAACATTTACAACAATAATAACAATAAAAATAATACTCCTGGTCAAATAGGCGTATAAATAGTTTTTTAAACGTCAAATAGTTGAGGCAACAAAACATATATAAAGAATTCTAGGGGAAAAATACATACAATGAATTAATATACTTGCACAGTGGTATAGACGACAGCATGTTTAGGTACAAAAATGAATATAATAAAAAGTATTTCAGATACAGTAATCTCTCTAACACAGAAGTTAAATAAACCTGGCAATTTCTGAATCAAAATTCAAAACCTCGAAATACAATTTTTCGTCGAAACTCATCTTTAAAATCGTGTTTTTTCCACTGTATCTGTATAAATGGAAATCTGTGTATATATTCCTCTCTACCAGTATAATCTCTGCATGAATTTCCAGTAGAATATGTTTTAAAAATGTTGTTTTCTTAACACAGTATATTTGTATATGTGCGCGTAAGTGTAATAGAGGGAACGGAATGCTAACAACACCCACAAGATTTAAACTACAAGCTGCAAAAACCAAGTACGACAACAACACTTTACCTGCTATAATTAACTCTAAAGCTGCAGTATGAAAGGAATATGTCGGAAAATTATGGGTTGTTGTAACCGACGTATAAGCTACCAGTAATTCAATGACTGCTGAATTTTATAATTATTCTAACCAACCAGACAATTTGAAGGATCTACTCGCAAACGATCATGATGATTTTTTTATACATTATTTTGGGAAATTGATGAAATTTTCAGACAGACGCAAACACTCCATATTCAATACAAACACACTAGATTCCTACCGATATTTCGGTGTGTTCTCACGCAATTAGAAATTTAAATAAGGAGCTGATCTACATCCATCAAACACAGAATGTTCAGGAAAGTCACAATGTAAATTTTAAATGTATTTCCTTGCATAAAGAAAACTCGGCAAAAAAACTGAGCAAACGCATCGCGTCATTGATAAACCCTTTTGTGTTTAGTAGAGTGCTTAAAAATATTTAATTTTTTGCAAAATTTTTTTCCTACAACAATAATAGGAAATACTCATACATGTCAAACATTAAAAGAAGAGAGTACGAAAAAAGTATTTTTAAACAAAATTTAATTTTTCAAATAGGTGATTCCATGGAAAGTGAAAAAACATAAATTGAAAAGTTCGACTAGGGCTACGCAATATACTGCGAGTCTATAGACTCAACAAGAGTAGAGACTATACCAAAGACTTACTGTATACTAGACTATATACTAGAATATAGACTAGATTGTAGACTAGATAATATAATAGAATATAGACTAATTATAGACTAGACACTAGACCATAGACTAGACTAGATACTAGATATAGACTAGACTTTAG
>NW_023997841.1:0-16553 GCF_015586225.1 Lucilia sericata
ACTATAGACTAGACTATAGACTAGACTATAGACTAGACTATAGACTAGACTATAGACTAGACTATAGACTAGACTATAGACTAGACTATAGACTAGACTATAGACTAGACTATAGACTAGACTATAGACTAGACTATAGACTAGACTATAGACTAGACTACAGACTAGACTATAGACTAGACTATAGACTAGACTACAGACTAGACTATAGACCAGACTATAGACTAGACTTTAGACTAGACTATAGACTAGACTTTAGACTAGACTTAGACTAGACTTTAGACTAGACTTTAGAGTAGACTTTAGACTAGACTTTAGACTAGACTATAGACTAGACTTAGACTAGACTGTAGAGTAGACTAGACTAGACTTTAGACTAGACTTTAGACTAGACTATAGACTAGACTATAGACTAGACTATAGACTAGACTATAGACTAGACTATAGACTAGACTATAGACTATAGACTAGACTATAGACTAGACTATAGACTAGACTATAGACTAGACTATACTAGACTATAGACTAGACTATAGACTAGACTATAGACTAGACTATAGACTAGACTATAGACTAGACTATAGACTAGACTATAGACTAGACTATAGACTAGACTATAGACTAGACTATAGACTAGACTATAGACTAGACTATAGACTAGACTATAGACTAGACTATAGACTAGACTATAGACTAGACTATAGACTAGACTATAGACTAGACTATAGACTAGACTATAGACTAGACTATAGACTAGACTATAGACTAGACTATAGACTAGACTATAGACTAGACTATAGACTAGATAGACTAGACTATAGACTAGACTATAGACTAGACTATAGACGACTATAGACTAGACTATAGACTAGACTATAGACTAGACTATAGACTAGACTATAGACTAGACTATAGACTAGACTATAGACTAGACTATAGACTAGACTATAGACTAGATAGACTAGACTAGACTAGACTATAGACTAGACTATAGACTAGACTATAGACTAGACTATAGACTAGACTATAGACTAGACTATAGACTAGACTATAGACTAGACTATAGACTAGACTATAGACTAGACTATAGACTAGACTATAGACTAGACTATAGACTAGACTATAGACTAGACTATAGACTAGACTATAGACTAGACTATAGACTAGACTATAGACTAGACTATAGACTAGACTATAGACTAGACTATAGACTAGACTACAGACTAGACTATAGACTAGACTATAGACTAGACTACAGACTAGACTATAGACCAGACTTTAGACTAGACTATAGACTAGACTTTAGACTAGATTAGACTAGACTTTAGACTAGACTTTAGAGTAGACTTAGACTAGACTTTAGACTAGACTATAGACTAGACTTTAGACTAGACTGTAGAGTAGACTAGACTAGACTTTAGACTAGACTATAGACTAGACTATAGACTAGACTATAGACTAGACTATAGACTAGACTATAGACTAGACTAGAGACTAGACTATAGACTAGACTATAGACTAGACTATAGACTAGACTATAGACTAGACTATAGACTAGACTATAGACAGACTATAGACTAGACTATAGACTAGACTATAGACTAGACTATAGACTAGACTATAGACTAGACTATAGACTAGACTATAGACTATAGACTATAGACTAGACTATAGACTAGACTACTAGACTATAGACTATAGACTAGACTATAGACTAGACTATAGACTAGACTATAGACTAGCTATAGACTAGACTATAGACTAGACTATAGACTAGACTATAGACTAGACTATAGACTAGACTATAGACTAGACTATAGACTAGACTATAGACTAGACTATAGACTAGACTATAGACTAGACTATAGACTAGATAGACTAGACTATAGACTAGACTATAGACTAGACTATAGACTAGACTATAGACTAGACTATAGACTAGACTATAGACTAGACTATAGACTAGACTATAGACTAGACTATAGACTAGACTATAGACTAGACTATAGACTAGACTATAGACTAGACTATAGACTAGACTATAGACTAGACTATAGACTAGACTATAGACTAGACTATAGACTAGACTATAGACTAGACTATAGACTAGACTATAGACTAGACTATAGACGACTATAGACTAGACTATAGACTAGACTATAGACTAGACTATAGACTAGACTATAGACTAGACTATAGACTAGACTATAGACTAGACTATAGACTAGACTATAGACTAGACTATAGACTAGACTATAGACTAGACTATAGACTAGACTATAGACTAGACTATAGACTAGACTATAGACTAGACTATAGACTAGACTATAGACTAGACTATAGACTAGACTAGACTATAGACTAGACTATAGACTAGACTATAGACTAGACTATAGACTAGACTATAGACTAGACTATAGACTAGACTATAGACTAGACTATAGACTAGACTATAGACTAGACTATAGTCTAGACTATAGACTAGACTATAGACTAGACTATAGACTAGACTATAGACTAGACTATAGACTAGACTATAGACTAGACTGTAGACTAGACTATAGACTAGACTATAGACTAGACTGTATACTAGACTATAGACTTGACTATAGACTAGACTATAGACTAGACTATAGACTATACTAATGACTAGACTATAGACTAAGCTTTAGACTAAACTATAGACTAGACTGTAGACTAGATTATAGACTAGTCTATAGACTAGACTGTAAACTAGATTATAGACTAGTCTATTGACTAGATTATAGACGAGTCTATTGACTAGACTGTAGACTAGATTATATGCTTGACTATAGATTAGACATTATTTGTACTTAATTATTTTTCCCAGTGTTGTCGGCAACTTTGCACTTTACCAAAGACTACTTTAGTATTTACATGCCACTAAAAGAATAGAAGATAATATAATGAAAAAAATCATTAAATAACCATAAAAGTGTTAATAATGTTTCGCATACCTTTAGTCAACCATAACTGAACTTTGTTTTATTCGTGTTGTTGTTGCCGTTTCTTTAATGCCATGTTAAATTCCTATAAATTCCCAACCCATCATACCATCATTATATTCATATCTTTCGTGTCTAAGCTGCCTGACTAACACGGCAGTCATTCAGTCAAGTTGAAGACGACGCGTTGTCGTCGTTCTACCTAAGTTACCATCATCAGTATTATGATAGTATAAAGACAAGATTTAATAAAATATAATAGATATATCCACATAAGTTGTTGGTATTATTGGTTTCTTTATTCCCGTTCATATGTTCTCTTGGGATCTTTGCCATTTTTTTTGTGGGTTAAATGCAAATTTAACATCACTTTAACACATTGTTTAGAGTTTTCTTAATCATCTTTAACACGATAATGATGATGTTCACCTTTTAAAAATCCACCTCTTTTGTTCATGTATGTGAGTGTGTGTTTGTGTATTTGCACAAGTGCAACATGCCACATGCATCTTTATTGTAATTCTTTTGCTGCTGCTGCAGCATTCTGCATTCTTTAACGTTCAGGTGTTAAAATTCACATAATTTAGTTAATGTGCACACTGTCGCTTTGTTAAACCAACCAACCAACCAATGAACCATCCGTAATATTTAGAAAGAAACTCTATTAATTTTAATAGAAAAGAATTATCTACATACTATTTCCTTTTAGAAAAAAAACAAAGATATTCTGGGAGTTTTTCTCGTGTCGATCGTGCAAACACTTGTTGTTTTGTTTTCTTGTTTTCATGACTTTTGAGGAATTTCAATCAATATTTGTTTATGAGCATGTGTCATTTCGGTTTTGGGAAAAAAGGGTTTTCCCCTTAAGGAATTTCAATTCATTAGTTTGGATAATGAGTTTGTTATTTATAGTTTGCAAATGTTTTGATCTATAATTCTCTAGTATAATCTTCTGAAAAGCCGACAAAAAATCTCTTTTGCTTATAATATTTGTTTTTACAGCTCTAGAGAAGCTTATAATTGGATTAGCTAGGACTTGTTTAAATATTTAGGGATTCAAAATATTATCTAACATAAAGTGTTAAAATAATAAGTTTTATTGAAAGAATTATATACAAATCAAAACTTTTTTAAGCGTTGTATAAGTTAGTCGACTTAGGCTATCGGTGGATCTATTTGGTATACTTTGACACATAAAGAATCTTTCTAAATCCAAATTTATACAATATTTATTTGACATTTTCTTGTAACCTTATGAAAAAATCTTTTAATAAAATTCCCGAAATTTCACCGAAAAGATAATTGCCGGAAATTCGAGAAATGTGTGCCGTTTATAATATATATACGTCATGATATCGCCTCTCAGAGGATGAATGCCCATTCTTAGTCTATGAACAATTTTATACTATTCTATTGACTAGACAATGGACTAGTCTATTGACTATACTATTAGTGAATTAATTAATATTCTATTGTCTAGTTTACGGACTAGACTATGAACTATTAAACTGGGTATAACATGTACTAGCCTATAGGCTAGTCTATAGTTTATACTATGTATTATACTATAGACTACTCTAAATATAATATAGTACATGGCTTCTCCATAGACTAGTCTATTTACTTATCCATGAACTACTCTATTTATTAGTCTGTGGACTAGACTATGGACTAGTCTATTGACTTTTCTATTTAGTAGTCTATTTTATATTCTATGGTCTATTGACTGGACTGTAGATCAGTCTATTAACCAGACTACAGACTTGTCTATTGACTTTTCTGTCAATTAGTCTATTTATTAGACTGTGGACTATTGCATGGACTAGTCTACGGACAAGTCAGTGAACTAGACTATATACAAGTCTAGGGCCTATTTTATTGCTTATCGACGGACTACAGTATGTACTAGTCCATTGACTAGTCTATAGACTAAATTATGTACTAAACTATGGACTAGTCTATACAATAGTTCATGGAATAGACTACTATTCCATTGACTATTCTATTTACTTTTTATGGATTAGTGAAGGAACTAGGAACTATATTTATTAGTCTGTGGACTAGACTATGGACTAGTCTACTGACAAGTCTATTGGCTATTCTCTTTAGTAGTCTATTTAGTTTCCTATGGAATAGTCTTGATGGACTAGACTATATACTAGCCTATTGACTAAATTTTAATCTTACATTCCTGGCTTAAAACTTCCTGAGAATCGTTTATATCGCGCACTAAGAGAACCTAGTCCGATTCCGATATTTCATCTTATAATCTACGGAGTTTACCTACAGTTTTTATCTTACCCCAAATTATATTCAACACTGTTGAAAAAACTGATCCTGGTTTAATGCATGTCCCAAGCAAATACATGAGTTAGACAAAATAAAGAATCTGGCCCGGTAAATAGGCTTCGCTTGACCCTATTGACTCGTTCATTATCAGGATGATCTAAAAAGCCAGGTATCATCATAATTTCTTATACTCAGCCAAGATGTCAAGCATTTCATGCCAATTCCCGATCTAACTTCATATTATATATAAAGTCCCTCTATCACGCTCATTAATCGTTTTATTCTATACATATATTCTATATATTTTCCAACTAATTTAAATAAAAGACCTTAAAGCAAATCAATTATATAGTAAAGAAATTATATTAACATTAAAGATATAAATTTTATAGAAAATAATTTAAGTATTCATAGAATCTTGCTGCATATTGCCCGTATTTTGAAGTGATCCCTCCGGCTCCATCGCCCCGGCGTTACGGTACTCCACAACAGCTGTCGTTGGTGTCATAATATTCAATACCATCTCACACATTTTAGCACGAAATTGAAGATTCTGCAACTCTGACATTTTCTTCATTTGAGGCAGAAAACTAGCCAAAAAGTTATAATCCGAATCACCAACATGATCTAGTTTATTGGCACGAGTTATATCTTGTCTTGTGGATTTCATAAGTTTTTGTTCCTCTTTGCCAAGATCTTCCAAGAAATGAACTCGATCCTCAGTGCGTTGCGAACACTTACAGTTGTGAGGTGTTGAAGTGCTAGGCTTATGATTCTCTTGCGGTTGAGGAAAATGTTGTTCGGGTGATTGATTTAGAGATAGAGTAGCCGATAAACGTCGAGCCGCTTGAGGAGTGGCAATATTTTGAAATTCTTCAAAAAGCATATCATTGGCAGTATCATCATCGCCTTCATCTACTAGGCGTATTCCATCATGCAAATTATGTTGTTTATGATCCATATCATTGTGTGAGGGTTCTTGCTTAATATTACAAACATTGGGAAAATTGTCATTATACATGCTGTCATTGTAATGGTGTTGTTCAATATCGTCGTGATTATTGTCATTGGAATTTGAACTGCTATTTTCAAGCTCAATATTATAACAACTATTGAGCCTATTGTCACTGATGAAACTCATGCTGGGAAAGTAGGCCCATTTGCTATTGTAGTTTGTATTCGGATCATAGTCACCACTTAATTTGTCTCTTTCAATACGACGCTGTGAACGTCTAACTTCAGCACGATAAGCATCGCGCAAATTTTTCCACTTGCGTTTGCATTGATCAACTTTAAAGTTAAACAAAATTAGCACAATATACAATTTTGTTTGTTTGGCATGCACAGTGACACACACACACAGCAAATGAAAAGGCAAAAGAGAAGAAAAAGTATTTATTTATGGATGTATGTAGTATAAATTTTTGAACAACAAAAACATTTGAAACTCTAATTTTAATAATAATAAATCATACAAGTACTCACCATCTGCCCCTACTTCCTCTGCAATTTCTTGCCATAATTTGTTAACACAATGACGGGCCTTATGATCCCCATGCCTCACATCCCACAAAGCCGGCCTATTTTGTATTTCAGCGATTAAACGATGTACATCCATTGCGTTTGAAATTTTTCGCTCAACTAAACTCTTATCGTTGAGCAATGTTTCGAGCACAAACATGCATTTGCTACGACGAAAAGACGAAAAACAATCAAAGCGACAACGAAATATAACGAATAAATTTACACACACACATTCAAATACTTGCTGGCAGCATTGAGAAAAAACTTAACGAAACTAATCATGTTTTCTCCCTATCTCACACGGCTTGTTTGTGTTTTTTTTTTAAATATAGAGAATTTCTTTTTGTTATTATTCGCTAAATTGTTGTTGTTCAACTAATAACAGCAGAGCGGGTACAGTTTGCAATAAAGTTTTGTTTTAAATAATTTTTAATTAATTCTGCATTTCGTTGGTAATTTGTACAATATTAGTGATACATATTTTACCTTTTAAAGTATTAGGTAGATAGGGAAAAAATTTAACAAATTTCCCCGAGGAACTATGCATATGTACATACATAGTCCCTATCATCAGAAGTCAGTCTCCAAAATGTATCCCAAAAATAATATCAATAGAATATTGTACCTTTTTCTTGGATTTTGTACCAAATTTTTTGTTAAAAAGAAGAACTTGATGACAGATAGATAGATAGATAGATAGATACATAGATAGATAGATAGATAGATAGATAGATAGATAGATAGATAGATAGATAGATAGATAGATAGATAGATAGATAGATAGATAGATAGATAGATAGATAGATAGATAGATAGATAGATAGATAGATAGATAGATAGATAGATAGATAGATAGATAGATAGATAGATAGATAGATAGATAGATAGATAGATAGATAGATAGATAGATAGATAGATAGATAGATAGATAGATAAATAGATAGATAGATAGATAGATAGATAGATAGATAGATAGATAGATAGATAGATAGATAGATAGATAGATAAATAGATAGATAGATAAATATATAGATAGATAGATAGATAGATAGATAGATAGATAGATAGATAGATAGATAGATAGTTAGTTAGTTAGTTAGTTAGTTAGTTAGTTAGTTAGTTAGTTAGTTAGTTAGTTAGTTAGTTAGTTAGTTAGTTAGTTAGTTAGTTAGTTAGTTAGTTAGTTAGTTAGTTAGTTAGTTAGTTAGTTAGTTAGTTAGTTAGTTAGTTAGTTAGTTAGTTAGTTAGTTAGTTAGTTAGTTAGTTAGTTAGTTAGTTAGTTAGTTAGTTAGTTAGTTAGTTAGTTAGTTAGTTAGTTAGTTAGTTAGTTAGTTAGTTAGTTAGTTAGTTAGTTAGTTAGTTAGTTAGTTAGTTAGTTAGTTAGTTAGTTAGTTAGTTAGTTAGTTAGTTAGTTAGTTAGTTAGTTAGTTAGTTAGTTAGTTAGTTAGTTAGTTAGTTAGTTAGTTAGTTAGTTAGTTAGTTAGTTAGTTAGTTAGTTAGTTAGTTAGTTAGTTAGTTAGTTAGTTAGTTAGATAGATAGATAGTTATATTATATTATCCATGAACTTATACCTTCTTTATTTTCAAATTAAAAGTCTTGAAATCTATTTTGAATATTAATTAATTTGTATTTTTAGTTAGTTAGTTAGTTAGTTAGTTAGTTAGTTAGATAGATAGTTATATTATATTATCCATGAACTTATACCTTCTTTATTTTCAAATTAAAAGTCTTGAAAATCTATTTTGAATATTAATTAATTTGTATTTTTATTGTTTATTTTTAAAAAATAAAATAAATGGTTGTATTAACTATAGCTATTATAAATTAATGGAAAAATTAAAACTAGTTACTAACTACAAAGTAGTAATTTGTTAAAAATATATACTACATTTAAATATCATTTGAGATTTCATTTTTAGAATAAATATCAATCATTAAATGGGACATCTTGGCACGATATTGTAAATTCTGCAAATGAGTCAACAATTTCATATAGGGCCAAAAACTCATTAAGAAATTACAATCTGGATCGCTTATATCTAACGCTGATATCTTTGTATTACCATCTGATGCTTTAGATTCATTAGCAGAAGAAGAATTCGTTAGAAAACTTAATATTAAATCAGACATTTGAACACGAAACTGTAGATTTTGTAGAGCGGTTAATGATTTCATGTGAGACAAAAAGCTGATCAAAAAATTACAATCTGGATCGCCAACATCTTGTTGAACTGTTGTTCTGGAATGTTGCCTATTATTATTTTCATTCAATGTTATTGGTAGATTTTCATCTTTTTGAGTATTTCCATGCAAATTACGCGTTTGCTGTCGCTTTGAATTTTTAGCTAGACTTTGAGGTTTAACTGAATGAACTTCATTTTGTTTAAGTGTTGAACTTCTATCCAGACTTTGAGGTTTAGGCGTTTGAACTTCATTGTCTTGCCTTTTCTCTTCTTCCTCGACCAAGGAATGCGAAACCGTCTCGATATCAAGTGGTGGTTCTTCTTTTATGTCAGCTGTAGGATATTGGTTATGTTGTGATCTCATTATTGTTTCCTCCTCATCAGTCTCTTCAATAAAATTTATTTGATAGTAAGAACTTTGCGGTTTTTTACTGTACGATGGTATAAAATCACTTTCATTTAGGCAATTCTGGTTTAGAGAATTTTCATTTGTTGTATTACTAGACTTTTGCTGGGGCGTTGAACTTTTGTTTAAACGACTTTGGCATCTAGGTGATTTACGTTTAATTTCTTTTCGATTTTGTCTAATATATGAGACTTTATTTTCATCTCTTCGAGTATATTGTTCACAGGATTTCAGACGCTTTAATAAATCATCTTCATCAGAATCGTCTAACAGGTCTTTTTCATTGGATAAAGTTTTTGAAGGGCTACTGTGAGATGATATATTATCATCATTTAGGGGAGAATTCAAATTCATACAATCTTTACTTAGTTCTCTCTGATTTTCAATAATAACATGTTTGTTATTTTCCACCGTTACCAATTTTGTACCCTGATCGGAATCGCTATCCCTTGAACACTTTGAATATCCATCTAAAAATTTCATGGGTTCAGAATACACCCACTTACTGCTGTAATCTTTGTTAGGATCGTATTTACCGCATCGCTTATCTCTCTTCATACGACTTCGTTTGCGATATTTAATTACACGATAAGCATCACGTAAACCTTTCCATATACCTTTGCAATCGTCCGCAGTAACTGTTAAAAAATGGATATAAATATTAAAATTGCCGTTATGTATGAATACCTATAATTAGTTTAGAAACTATATTCTATTCAATTACCATCATCACCAAGACTTTTCGCAATCTCTTTCCAGTTATCAGCTATTTCATGTAGCGGCCTCTCTGTAAGCTGCAAATTCCACAATATGGGTCTTTTGTGTACTTCAGCGATTAAACGAAATTTGTCCATCACTTTCAAAGGTTATAACAAAACTGAGCTAACACTTTTAGTTTAATACACATGCATATAACAAACAGCGCACAATCGTGTACCAACACAATAACAACAATTACACACATGATAACAGACAACTCGAATGAACGAACAAAACAGAACATCGGTTGAATTTGTGTTGTTAAAAATAACACATTTTTTCATCTTTTTTGTTATTTCTCATTTTTAGTGTTGTTAACTTGTTGCAATTTTTTGTGTATTTGGTGCTTTTTTAGTAGGTAGATTAAATATAATAGGAAAGGCAAAAATGACCGTTGGAGTGGCTTGTTTTGTTCAGAAATCTACCTGTTAATGATATTTTCATAGAAATAAACTGTATACTAAACTTATAATAACAAAAACATACACACATGTGCATGTTTTCATTGGTAGATAGTTAGCTAGATAGATAGATAGATAGATAGATAGATAGATAGATAGATAGATAGATAGATAGATAGATAGATAGATAGATAGATAGATAGATAGATAGATAGATAGATAGATAGATAGATAGATAGATATAGATAGATAGATAGATAGATAGATAGATAGATAGATAGATAGATAGATAGATAGATAGATAGATAGATAGATAGATAGATAGATATATAAATGGATAGATATATAGATAGATAGATAGATAGATAGATAGATAGATAGATAGATAGATAGATAGATAGATAGATAGATAGATAGATAGATAGATAGATAGATAGATAGATAGATAGATAGATAGATAGATAGATAGATAGATAGATAGAGATAGATAGATAGATAGAGAGATAGATAGATAGAGAGATAGATAGATAGATAGATAGGTAAATAGATAGATAGATAGATAGATAGATAGATAGATAGATAGATAGATAGATAGATAGATAGATAGATAGATAGATAAATAGATAGATAGATAGATAGATAGATAGATAGATAGATAGATAGATAGATAGATAGATAGATAGATAGATAGATAGATATATAGATAAATAGATAGATAAATAGATAGATAGATAAATAAATAGATAGATAGATAGATAGATAGATAGATAGATAGATAGATAGATAGATAGATAGATAGATAGATAGATAGATAGATAGATAGATAGATAGATAGATAGATAGGTAGATAGATAGATAGATAGATAGATAGATATATAGATAGATAGATAGATAGATAGATAGATAGATAGATAGATAGATAGATAGATAGATAGATAGATAGATAGATAGATAGATAGATAGATTAGATAGATAGATAGATAGATAGATAGATAGATAGATAGATAGATAGATAGATAGATAGATAGATAGATAGATAGATAGATAGATAGATAGATAGATAGATAGATAGATAGATAGATAGATAGATAGATGGATAGATATTCAGCACGGCTCCTTTAAAAAGTATAACTTCATCTCAGGATTTCGACATATTGCAAAGTTTATATTCTCTATTAAGAGTGCATTCCTTCATAAACTTATCTTCTAATTTTGCAATAAAATATATTAAAATTTTAACAATTTTTGAAATATATTCTTTATTATTGTTGTAAATATTATAAGTTAAAGATAAAACTTAATATTAGTTCTAAATAATAAATTGGTTACTTTTAATAAACCAATACTAATTTAACATTTTATCTTTAGACAAAATATCAATAATTAAATGAGTCACCTTAGCACGATATTGTAAATTCTGCAATTGAGTCAACGATTTCATAAAAGGCCAAAAGCTAATTAAGAAATTACAATCTGGATCACTAATATCCATCTCCAATACCTTTCTTTTACATTCTGGTGTTTTAAATTCTTTAACAATCGTTAGAAAATTTAATATTAAATCAGACATTTTAGCACGAAATTGTAAATTTTGCAAAGTATTCAAAGTTTTCATGTGTGACAAAAAGCTGATCAAAAAATTATAATCTGAATCAGCAATATTTTCATGTATTGTGGACCTGGAATGTTGCCTAACATTCTTATTCACTTTTATTAATAAGTTTTCATCTTTTTGCTTTGGTGTTGAATTTTTGTCTAGACTTTCAGGTTCAAGTGATTTAACTTCATTTTGCTGAAGTGTTGAAGTCTGGCTTTGTGGTTCCATTGACAGAAATTCATCTTCTTGACTTTTCCCCTCTAAAAAGGGATATGAATCCTCCTCGATATCAAGAACCGGTTCCCCTTTAATATCAATAACCTGATCAAGTTGTTCACTTTTCTGACTATTTAAATTGTTGGAACTCATTATAGGTTTCGTTTCATCAGTATCCTCTATAAAATGTATTTGATAGTAAGAACTTTGCGGTTCACTACTATTCGATGGCATTTCGTTTAAAAAATAATTATGCTTTGGAATATCTTCATTTGTGGCATAGCTAGGCTTTTGCTGGGGCGTTGAATTCTTATTTAAACGACTTTGGTTGTTTTTAGTATATCGTTCAAAGAATTCCTGACAATTCAAAAACTCCTCTTCATCTGAATTATCGTCTAACAAACTTATTTCATAGTAAGTAATGTCTTCCAGACTACTGTGGGATGATATGTTATTATCATTTCTGGAAGAATTTAATATCATACGATCTTCTACTTTTCTTCTATTTTCAATCTCTCTATCTAGATGCTCTACAGTTGACAAGTTTGTATAAAAAAATTCAATGGGTTTCATATAAATCCACTTGCAGCCGTAATTCTTCTTAGGATGATATTTACCGTCTCGTTTATCTCTCTCTATACGTTGACGTGTACGATATTTGCACTTACGATAATTATTGCGTAAACGTTGCCATGTTATTTTGCAATCTTCTACAGTAACTGCACAAAAATAACGAAATATTAAAAATTCAGATACATATACTATGTACATGTAAATAGGTACAAAGGTACCTATTTGATTTCAAAACTAAATATTGTTTAATTACCATCATCACCAAGACTTTTCGCAAGCTCTTTCCATTTTTTCGCTATTTCATCCATAGTGTAGTATGCCGTATATTTAAAATTCCACAAAACCGGTCTTTTGCGCATTTCAGCGATCAAACGAAATTTATCCATTGCCTTTAAAGGTTATCGTAAAACTAACCTAACACTTTTAGTAGTATAACGAATAGCACACATTCATGTACAAACCCAATATCACACAACAATTACACACATGATAACTAAAACGAAAGAGCAAACAAAACAGAACATCGGTTTTGTGTTGTTAAAAATAACATATTTTTTCTTACTTTTTTGTTATATCTCAATTGTAGTGCTGCTAACTTGCTAATTTTCTGTGTGTTTTAAGTGCTTTTAAATGGAACTACCTATTTGCTGAAAAGATTTAATTATTAGCAAAGGTAATAAAGAAAACTACCTGTTAATTTGGGAAAAAAAAACAACTGTTTTATATTAATAAATACATACACATCTGCACTGGAATATTTAACTGACATTAATTTAATTTAACGTCTAACTACCTGTAAACTACACTATACTATAAGCTAGACTATAGATTGCACTATAGACTAGACTATATATTAGACTATAGACTAGACTATAGACTAGACTAGACAATAGACCAGACTATGCACCCAACTAAAAGATATTAATAGACTAGACAACAGACTAGACTATAGACTAGACTATAACCTAGACTATAGATTAGACTATAGACTCGACTAATGACTAGACTATAGACTAAACTATAGAATAGACTATAGACTACACTGTAGACTAGACTATAGACTAGATTATACACTAGACTATAGACTAGACTATAGACTAGACTAGACTGTAGACTATAAATAGACTATAGACTAGACTAAAGATTACACTATAGAATAGGCTATAGATTATACTATAGACTAGATTATAGTTAGACGTTAGACTGTAGACTATAAACTAGACTATAGATTAGACTATAGACTAGACTATAGGCTAGACTACAGACTATAAACTAAGCTATAGACTAGACTGTAGACTAGACTGTAGACTAGACTATAGACTAGAGTATAGACTAGACTGTAGACTAGACTATAGACAAGACTATAGAGTAGACTATAGACTAGACTATAGACTAGACTATAGACTAGACTATAGACTAGACTATAGACTAGACTATAGACTAGACTATAGACTAGACTATAGACTAGACTATATACTAGACTATAGACAAGACTATAGACTAGACTATAGACTAAACTATATACTAGACTATAGACTAGACTAGTCTATAGTCTAGACTAGACTATAGACTAGACTATAGACTAGACTACAGACTAGACTATAAACTAAGCTATAGAGTAGACTGTAGACTAGACTATACACTAGACTATAGACTAGACTATAGACTAGACTATAGACTAGACTATAGACTAGACTGTAGACTAGACTAGTCTATAGTCTAGACTAGACTATAGACTAGACTATAGACTAGACTACAGACTAGACTATAGACTAGACTATAAACTAAGCTATAGAGTAGACTGTAGACTAGACTATACACTAGACTATAGACTAGACTATAGACTAGACTATAGACTAGACTATAGACTAGACTGTAGACTAGACTATAGACTAGACTGTAGACTAGACTATAGACTAGACTGTAGACTAGACTATAGACTAGACTATAGACTAGACTATAGACTAGACTATAGACTAGACTATAGACTAGACTAAAGACTAGACTATAGACTAGACTATAGACTAGACTATAGACTAGACTATAGACTAGACTATAGACTAGACTATAGACTAGCCTATAGACTACACTATAGACTAGACTATAGACTAGACTATAGACTAGACTATAGACTAGACTATAGACTAGACTATAGACTAGACTAAAGACTAGACTATAGACTAGACTATAGACTAGACTATAGACTAGACTATAGACTAGACTATAGACTAGATAATAGACTAGACTATAGACTAGACTATAGACTAGATAATAGACTAGACTATAGACTAGACTATAGACTAGACTATAGACTAGACTATAGACTAGACTATAGACTAGACTATAGACTACACTATAGACTACACTATAGACTACACTATAGACTAGACTATAGACTAGACTATAGACTAGACTATAGACTAGACTATAGACTAGACTATAGACTAGACTATAGACTAGACTATAGACTAGACTATAGACTAGACTATAGACTAGACTATAGACTAGACTATAGACTAGACTATAGACTAGACTATAGACTAGACTATAGACTAGACTATAGACTAGACTATAGACTAGACTATAGACTAGACTATAGACTAGACTATAGACTAGACTATAGACTAGACTATAGACTAGACTATAGACTAGACTATAGACTAGACTATAGACTAGACTATAGACTAGACTATAGACTAGACTATAGACTAGACTATAGACTAGACTATAGACTAGACTATAGACTAGACTATAGACTAGACTATAGACTAGACTATAGACTAGACTATAGACTAGACTATAGACTAGACTATAGACTAGACTATAGACTAGACTATAGACTAGACTATGACTAGACTATAGACTAGACTATAGACTAGACTATAGACTAGACTATAGACTAGACTATAGACTAGACTATAGACTAGACTATAGACTAGACTATAGACTAGACTATAGACTAGACTATAGACTAGACTATAGACTAGACTATAGACTAGACTATAGACTAGACTATAGACTAGACTATAGACTAGACTATAGACTAGACTATAGACTAGACTATAGACTAGACTAGACTACTACAGACTAGACAATAGACTAGACTATAGACTATACTATAGACTATACTATAGACTAGACTATAGACTAGACTATAGACTAGACTATAGACCAGACTACAGACAAGACTATAGACAAGACTATAGACTAGACTATAGACCAGATTATAGACTAGACTATAGACTAGACTAAAGAATATAGACTATAGAGTATAGACTAGACTAAACTAGACCAGACTAGACTATAGACTATACTATAGACTAGACTATAGACTAGACTATAGACTAGACTATAGACTAGACTATAGAATAGACTATAGTCTAGACTATAGACTAGACTGTAGACTTGACTATAGACTAGACTATAGATTAGACTATAGACTAGACTATAGACTAGACTATAGACTAGACTATAGACTAGACTACACTATAGACTACACTATAGACTAGGACTATAGACTAGACTATAGACTAGACTTTAGACTATAATCTAGGCTATAAATTAGACTATCTAAAGACTAGACTATAGACTAGACTACAGACTCGACTATAGACTCGACTAATGACTAGACTGTAGAC
>NW_023997842.1:0-16724 GCF_015586225.1 Lucilia sericata
AATTTTTTTGCGATTGCATAGGAGTGAGCTGAGTATGTAAGCTAAGTTTTCGGGAAAATATGTGAAAGTTAGACTTCTTCGATGTTGTTGCGGAATGCGTTACCCACATAAAATATGACCTGAACTCTTTGCGAATGTACTGTGAATTTGGATCTTAAATTTGAATTTTAAAATACCTACGAATTATTTTACTGCGTGGTTTTGACTATTTACGCAAAACGCTATGAATTTTCTGATGTTGATTTAATAATATTGGACAACAAAATGAAGTTAAAATCTGTGTATCACGTTGGAATGGAATATTTATATTTAAAATTAACTAGATTACACTTTTGCTTACAATTTAAAAAAATATTATGAAATGTGACCTAACTTCATATTCCGGGATACCAGTATCAGTATTTAATTCTAAGGCAAATCATTATCCGTCTGCTATAAAAACATTTATTTCGATACATATATATTTATAAAAATTACAAATCACGTAATACTTTACTTTATAAAAGTGAAACAATAAATTTGTAGCGCCTAGCTTCATCCTGATAAACGACCGAAACAATAAAATTCAAAGAGTCACCAACAAATCTGGGATTATTGAATAAAAATTGTGTATTTTAGTATTTATGAAAAATTTGGAGATATTTTTAATATTTTGTAACATATAGAGAATATTTTTTATTCATGATTTTTTTCGTTCGTCTTCGCGGACCCCCTAGGATTTTGCTACGGACCACTAGGGGTCCGCGGACCCCCTTTTGGGAACCGTTGGTCTAGTCTATAGTCTAGTCTATAGTCTAGTCTATAGTCTAGTCTATAGTCTAGTCTATAGTCTAGTCTATAGTCTAGTCTATAGTCTAGTCTATAGTCTAGTCTATAGTCTAGTCTATAGTCTAGTCTATAGTCTAGTCTATAGTCTAGTCTATAGTCTATCTATAGTCTAGTCTATAGTCTAGTCTATAGTCTAGTCTATAGTCTAGTCTATAGTCTAGTCTATAGTCTAGTCTATAGTCTAGTCTATAGTCTAGTCTATAGTCTAGTCTATAGTCTAGTCTATAGTCTAGTCTATAGTCTAGTCTATAGTCTAGTCTATAGTCTAGTCTATAGTCTAGTCTATAGTCTAGTCTATAGTCTAGTCTATAGTCTAGTCTATAGTCTAGTCTATAGTCTAGTCTATAGTCTAGTCTATAGTCTAGTCTATAGTCTAGTCTATAGTCTAGTCTATAGTCTAGTCTATAGTCTAGTCTATAGTCTAGTCTATAGTCTAGTCTATAGTCTAGTCTATAGTCTAGTCTATAGTCTAGTCTATAGTCTAGTCTATAGTCTAGTCTATAGTCTAGTCTATAGTCTAGTCTATAGTCTAGTCTATAGTCTAGTCTATAGTCTAGTCTATAGTCTAGTCTATAGTCTAGTCTATAGTCTAGTCTATAGTCTAGTCTATAGTCTAGTCTATAGTCTAGTCTATAGTCTAGTCTATAGTCTAGTCTATAGTCTAGTCTATAGTCTAGTCTATAGTCTAGTCTATAGTCTAGTCTATAGTCTAGTCTATAGTCTAGTCTATAGTCTAGTCTATAGTCTAGTCTATAGTCTAGTCTATAGTCTAGTCTATAGTCTAGTCTATAGTCTAGTCTATAGTCTAGTCTATAGTCTAGTCTATATAGTCTAGTCTATAGTCTAGTCTATAGTCTAGTCTATAGTCTAGTCTATAGTCTAGTCTATAGTCTAGTCTATAGTCTAGTCTATAGTCTAGTCTATAGTCTAGTCTATAGTCTAGTCTATAGTCTAGTCTATAGTCTAGTCTATAGTCTAGTCTATAGTCTAGTCTATAGTCTAGTCTATAGTCTAGTCTATAGTCTAGTCTATCTAGTCTATAGTCTAGTCTATAGTCGTCTATAGTCTATAGTCTAGTCTATAGTCTAGTCTATAGTCTAGTCTATAGTCTAGTCTATAGTCTAGTCTATAGTCTAGTCTATAGTCTAGTCTATAGTCTAGTCTATAGTCTAGTCTATAGTCTAGTCTATAGTCTAGTCTATAGTCTAGTAGTCTATAGTCTAGTCTATAGTCTAGTCTATAGTCTAGTCTATAGTCTAGTCTATAGTCTAGTCTATAGTCTAGTATCTAGTCTATCTATATCTAGTCTATAGTCTATAGTCTATATAGTATAGTCTATAGTCTAGTCTATAGTCTAGTCTATAGTCGTCTATAGTCTAGTCTATAGTCTAGTCTATAGTCTAGTCTATAGTCTAGTCTATAGTCTAGTCTATAGTCTAGTCTATAGTCTAGTCTATAGTCTAGTCTATAGTCTAGTCTATAGGTCTATAGTCTAGTCTAGTCTAGTCTATAGTCTAGTCTATAGTCTAGTCTATAGTCTAGTCTATAGTCTAGTCTATAGTCTAGTCTATAGTCTAGTCTATAGTCTAGTCTATAGTCTAGTCTATAGTCTAGTCTCTATAGTAGTCTATAGTCTAGTATAGTCTAGTCTATAGTCTAGTCTATAGTCTAGTCTATAGTTAGTCTAGCCTAGTCTAGTCTATAGTCTAGTCTATAGTCTAGTCTATAGTCTAGTCTATAGTCTAGTCTATAGTCTAGTCTATAGTCTAGTCTATAGTCTAGTCTATAGTCTAGTCTATAGTCTAGTCTATAGTCTAGTCTATAGTCTAGTCTATAGTCTAGTCTATAGTCTAGTCTATAGTCTAGTCTATAGTCTAGTCTATAGTCTAGTCTATAGTCTAGTCTATAGTCTAGTCTATAGTCTAGTCTATAGTCTAGTCTATAGTCTAGTCTATAGTCTAGTCTATAGTCTAGTCTATAGTCTAGTCTAGTCTAGTCTATAGTCTAGTCTATAGTCTAGTCTATAGTCTAGTCTATAGTCTAGTCTATAGTCTAGTCTATAGTCTATAGTCTAGTCTATAGTCTAGTCTATAGTCTAGTCTATAGTCTAGTCTATAGTCTGGTCTATAGTCCAATTTATAGTATAGTCTAGTCAAATCTTTGAGAAAACTAAATTCCTTTCACACCACTGTACTATTGATGCAGTTGCATTTCTATGCTAAAAATTTCACTAATAAAACTTCTAGAACTACGATGGAAAAAAGGAATGAAAAACTTTCCTCACTTTTAATGCTTTCATTCTACTTTTGGGGAATTTAAAAAATTTAATATTTAAAAATGCTCTAAATGTTATTGGTACAATGCTGATAATTAAAATTTAAAACAATATTAAATTAGTGAACAAGTGTCATGGGGCAAAGGTGACAGTGTGATAAGTCCTTATCTAGTTTAATCCATGTTTCGAAAGAAGGTTTATTTAAAATTCAATTGCGCCGTCAATTATCATATGGACTAATTAAAACGAGGTTTACTTCATCAGATTATTAAATATTTTCTAATATTTCCATATTTAATGAAAATTTTATCGCCAAGGTTTTTCAACTCTAATATGCTTTGAAAAATCATTATATTTTAGATTCCCTTATTTTGTTTTAGCCAATCAAATACCAAATATTCCTATAAACAACTCCAAAAAAAAAGCAAAATGTTCATAAATATTTGTATTTTTTTACTCCTTTTATCATTTTATCTGCATGAAAACTAAATGAAAAAATATGGAAAACTTTTACAATGGCCAAACACCAGCATGAGTATTAAATGAAAAATCTCAACCAAAATGATGGGATTTTTTTACTGTCATAACATTTCAAACTAAATGAAAACACTGGAAGGCAGCTGGAGAACAAAAAAAATAATTATGAAGAAATAAAAATAATGAATGCAAGGATACCTACAGTAAAGCAGAAAAAGAAGTAAAAATTAAAAATAGCGGTATTTTAAAAACAGGAATGGAACATGCAGTTGTATTGTAAACAACATAAATAAAAAACTTTCAGTTTATGATTATTGAGTTTCCCGATATTTACTTTATACGGGAGATGCCATAATAGTTTATCAGTTCTGAGTCTATAAAGTTATGTCCATCCATATGTCCGGAATTTAATGTAGGAATAACTCACAATCGATGCGCATTAATGTACTGACTGCGCATCGATTAGTTCCTACCAGCGATTGAAAATCCTAACCACAAAATAATTTGTGAAAAATTAAATATCTTCGCTTTTTAGAAATGGGTCTCAAAAATTCCGTAAACGGTAAAATAATTTTAAAGTTTTTGTAGAGTATATTTGCTCTTTAGTTAAAATTGTTTGGCATTTGGTTTGGTGCATTAAATAATTTTGAAGATTATATTCCCCTTCGTCGTTTATTGGATCAGAAATACACTAACAAAAAATTTAATTTTTATTTCTTTATATGCGGACACCTCACTGCCCATGTAAACTGAACCAAGTTTTATATAAAAATTTAGTTAGTTAGTTAGTCAGTTAGTTAGTTAGTTAGTTAGTTAGTTAGTTAGTCAGTTAGTTAGTTAGTTAGTTAGTTAGTTAGTTAGTTAGTTAGTTAGTTAGTTAGTTAGTTAGTTTAGTTAGTTAGTTCGTTTTAGTTAGTTAGTTCGTTAGTTAGTTAGTTAGTTAGTTAGTTCGTTAGTTCGTTCGTTCGTAGTTAGTTCGTTCGTTCGTTTGTTCTTAGTTAGTTCTTTAGTTCGTTCGTTTCGTTCGTTCGTTCGTCGTTCGTTAGTTCGTTAGTTGTTCTTTCGTTCGTTCGTTCGTTCGTTCGTTCTTTTCGTTCGTTCGTTCGTTCGTTTCGTTCGTTCGTTCTTTCGTTTTCTTAGTTCGTTCGTTCGTTTCGTTCGTTGTTCGTTCGTTCGTTCGTTAGTTCGTTCGTTCGTTATTCGTTAGTTCGTTTCGTTCGTTCGTTTGTTCGTTCTTCGTTCGTTGTTGTTCGTTCGTTCGTTCGTTCGTTTGTTCTTCGTTCGTTCGTTTTCGTTCGTTCGTTCGTTTCGTTCGTTTCTTCGTTCGTTCGTTCGTTCTTTCGTTCGTTCGTTCGTTCGTTCGTTCGTTCGTTCGTTCGTTCGTTTCGTTCTTCGTTCGTTCGTTCGTTCGTTCTTCGTTCGTTCGTTCGTTCTTTAGTTGTTCGTTCGTTCGTTAGTTCGTTCGTTTCTTTCGTTCGTTCGTTCGTTCGTTGTTCGTTGTTCGTTCGTTCGCTCGTTCGTTCGTCTTCGTTCGTTCGTTCGTTTGTTCGTTCGTTCGTTCGTTCGTTCGTTTTCGTTCTCGTTCGTTCGTTCGTTCGTTCGTTTCGTTCGTTTCGTTCGTTCGTTCGTTCGTTCGTTCGTTCGTTCGTTCGTTCGTTCGTTCGTTTCGTTCGTTTCGTTCGTTCGTTCGTTCGTTTCGTTCGTTTCGTTCGTTGTTTCGTTCGTTGTTCGTTCGTTCGTTCGTTCGTTCGTTTCGTTCGTTCGTTCGTTCGTTCGTTCGTTCGTTCGTTCGTTCGTTCGTTCGTTCGTTCTTTCGTTCGTTCGTTCGTTCGTTCGTTTCGTTCGTTCGTTCGTTCGTTTCGTTCGTTCGTTGTTCGTTCGTTCGTTTCGTTCGTTCGTTCGTTCGTTCGTTCGTTCGTTCGTTCGTTCTTTCGTTCGTTCGTTCGTTCGTTCGTTCGTTCGTTCGTTCGTTCGTTCGTTCGTTCGTTCGTTCGTTCGTTCGTTCGTTCGTTCTTTGATTCGTTTCGTTCGTTCGTTCGTTCGTTCGTTCGTTTCGTTCGTTCTTTCGTTCGTTCGTTTCGTTCGTTCGTTCGTTCGTTCGTTCGTTCGTTCGTTCGTTCGTTCGTTCGTTCGTTCGTTCGTTTCGTTCGTTCGTTCGTTCGTTCGTTTCGTTCGTTCGTTCGTTTCGTTCGTTCGTTCGTTCTTCGTTTCGTTCTCGTTCGTTCGTTCGTTCGTTCGTTGTTCGTTCGTTCGTTTCGTTCGTTCGTTCGTTCGTTCGTTCGTTCGTTCGTTCGTTCGTTCGTTCGTTTCGTTCGTTCGTTCGTTCGTTCTTCGTTTCGTTCGTTCGTTCGTTCGTTCGTTCGTTCGTTCGTTCGTTCGTTCGTTTTCGTTCGTTCGTTTTCGTTTCGTTTTCGTTCGTTCGTTCGTTCGTTCTTGTTTCGTTCGTTCGTTCGTTCGTTCGTTCGTTCGTTCGTTCGTTCGTTCGTTCGTTCGTTCTTTTCGTTCGTTCGTTTCGTTCGTTCGTTCGTTAGTTCGTTCGTTTCGTTCGTTCGTTTCGTTCGTTCGTTTCGTTCGATTCGTTCGTTCGTTCGTTCGTTCGTTCGTTCGTTCGTTCGTTCGTTCGTTCGTTTTTTGTTTGTTGGTTTGTTTGTTTGTCTCTCGTCTCGTCTCTCGTCTCGTCCTCTCGTCTCGTCTCCCGTCTCGTCCTCTCGTCTCGTCTCTCTTCTCGTCTCTCGTCTCGTCTCTCGTCTCGTCTCTCGTCTCGTCTCTCGTCTCGTCTCTAGTCTCGTCCTCCTCGTCTAGTCGTCTAGTCCTCTCTTTTAGTCTCCCTCCTCGTCTACTAGTCTAGTTTATAGTCTAGTCTTGTCTATAGTCTAGCCTATGGTCTAGTCTGTGGTCTAGTCTAAAGTCTAGTCTAACCTATAGTATAGTCTATAGTCTAGTCTAGTCTGTAGTTTAGTCTATAGTCTAGTCTTTAGTCTAGTCTATATTCTAGTCTACAGTCTAGTCTATAGTCTAGTCCATAGTCTGGTCTATAGTCTGGTCTATAGTCTGGTCTATAGTCTTGTCTAAAGTATAGTCTTGTTAGTTAGTTAGTTACTTTGTATTGCTTCCCGTATTTACAATCTCTGGCTTACAGACGTATACTTCCTATATATTTCCACTATATCATTATATTACGTATACGTACACAGTATAACTATCTGTTATTTTCCAACTACTGTCAAGTATGTTTCTATGTTGCTGTGCACAAGTTTGCGGACTTTTTGTATATGTGATAGTTGATGTAACTTTATATACTTTATATAAGTGGGTGGTATTAAAAACAAGAATAAAAAGAAAACAGCAACATCATCAGCGTCTAGCAAAATGAAAGCTTATGATTTATTAAAATTTTACAAAGCCTAACAGCCCTATAGGTCTTATGCTTTCTGTTTTTTCCCCCTACTTATTGCAGATGTTTGTTTGTGGCAATAATCGGGGAAAAAAACTAGGAGCCAGGCAAACAAAAAAAAAAAAACACGGTTTATATTTATAAATGTGTATGTACGTTGGTGGCAACTTGCTGTATGAGTGTGTAAGTGTCTCTGAAGACCAAAGCTTAAAAAAAAATATACGAAAGAAAATTAAAAATTTACAAATACACATACATACGTTAATAGTAGCTTAGCTACAATAAATTGAAGTTGAGTGGAAAAGTTTCTACTTCCGCTTCTTTACCATTTAGCCCAGATTATGCAAAAATACAATATTTTTCATTAAAACTAAAATAGAAAAATAAAATCAGGCAGTTTATTATTATTTACTTTTTTTGCAGTTTGTTTAAGCCAGACATTTTATTTAGAGAAAATTAAATTCGCTAAAAATAATTTAAAAATTGCATTTGTATGCTACATACATATGTATGTATATATGTAGGTATATTTGTTTTGTGTAAATATTTTATAAATCTAGTTTGTAATCTCTTTGTTAATAAATATTTAAATTTATTTTGTGTATAGATTTTTGCTAAAAATAACAAACAAATATCACAAATACAAAAATAATTTCATTTTAATTCTCACATAGAAAATTCGTTAATTTGTGTTTTTTGTTATTTGTAAAACATTAGAGTGCCTCACGAAAGAGGGATAAAAATGAATGCTTTCATTCATATTTGAAATTACAATCTTTTTAGGTCCTTCTTGACGATTTAGAAAAGCTATTGCTCCGAAATTTTAAAAATATTGTCCATGATTTACTTTCAACTTTCTGTTTCCCTCAAAAAAATTCATTATAAAATATGAATTTTTTTCCGATTAAAATTAAAATGTTGTTCTTTTTGTTGTGTTTGGTATGCCACAAAGTAAACTGAGGGAAAATATGTCATTATATGTAGATTTTTCCCCATTTTTTCTTTTCTTTTTTGTCATTCATAACTTTTGCGTTGTTATTTAAAAAAAAATCTTTTTTTTAACTCAACCTGTTCTTTTTTTACTCATATATTTGGTTTGTTTGTGTTGTATTTATGCGCTTTTAAACACACAAAAGCAACATTACAACCAACATTATTATAAATTTAGTTTTTATTTTATTTTTTTCTTACAAGTTTGTGGCATCATTATGTTAAAGATTTTGCTGCCAAAGTATCACAACTGCTTTGTAAGCACCTTGTTGTTGGATGTTTTTTTGCTTCTCCTCCACCAAAATGTCAACCAACAAAAGGTATTAAAAATTTTAATAACGCATGAAAGATGAGAAAAAATTGAATTATGGTTCTTTTGAGGACATCAGGAGTATAAGTGTTGACAAGTGGTATTGAACTCTTTGTAAAGTATAGATCTAAAAAGTAATTCTGTTATGATATGGAAGCTCCAGGTATAGATCCTTATTGACACTTAAAATAAAGGCATTACTCTACTATATCAAAGTAAAGCAAAAGGTAAGTAGTAGTCAATGAAAGGTAACAACTAAACATTACTAATAGTTTACTGGGTAGTTAGTATATAGCCACCTAAAAGTTCTTGACCATTGTTTTCCTTTTTGCCAAATAATTTATCTTCTGTTGCAAAAGTCCCGCTGTATAAGCTGGCCTGTTTTGAAGTTCGTCGGTTTCATTTTAGATATTTTTTTGTTGAAATCGCTGTTGCTAGTGGTGGTATTGCGTTGTGTTTGTCATTGTTATTATTTAGCTGTTAAGGCAAACACAACAACAGCAACAAAGAAAAGTAGAAAATTTATAGATCATGTTGACGTTTAAAGGCAAGGAGTTGTTGGCTGTTGCTTTGTCAAATGTTTTTCATTTACGGACAGAACATAAACACTTTTGCAAACAGTAGGGCGGAACAGTGAATGATGAAAGTAAAGAAATGGACTGTGTACGTATACGTAATGTGATGATAGACGGGGAAAATAAAAAGTATACGTCTGTAAGGCATGGGAAATGACGAAGCATTGAACAATGAACGAACGAACGAACGAACGAACTAACTAACTAACTAACTAACTAACTAACTAACTAACTAACTAACTAACTAACTAACTAACTAACTAACTACTAACTAACTAACTAACTAACTAACTAACTAACTAACTAACTAACTAACTAACTAACTAACTAACTACTAACTAACTAACTAACTAACTAACTAACTACTAACTAACTAACTAACTAACTAACTAACTAACTAACTAACTAACTAACTAACTAACTAACTAACTAACTAACTACTAACTAACTAACTAACTAACTAACTAACTAACTAACTAACTAACTAACTAACTAACTACTAACTAACTAACTAACTAACTAACTAACTAACTAACTAACTAACTAACTAACTACTAACTAACTAACTACTAACTAACTAACTAACTAACTAACTAACTAACTACTAACTAACTAACTAACTAACTAACTAACTAACTACTAACTAACTACTAACTACTAACTAACTAACTAACTAACTAACTAACTAACTAACTAACTAACTAACTAACTAACTAACTAACTAACTAACTAACTAACTAACTAACTAACTAACTAACTACTAACTAACTAACTAACTAACTAACTAACTAACTAACTAACTAACTAACTAACTAACTACTAACTAACTAACTAACTAACTAACTACTAACTAACTAACTAACTAACTAACTAACTAACTACTAACTACTAACTAACTAACTAACTAACTAACTAACTAACTAACTAACTAACTAACTAACTAACTAACTAACTAACTAACTAACTAACTAACTAACTAACTAACTAACTAACTAACTAACTAACTAACTAACTAACTAACTAACTAACTAACTAACTAACTAACTAACTAACTAACTAACTAACTAACTAACTAACTAACTAACTAACTAACTAACTAACTAACTACTAACTAACTAACTAACTAACTAACTAACTAACTAACTACTAACTACTAACTAACTAACTAACTAACTAACTAACTAACTAACTAACTAACTAACTAACTAACTAACTAACTAACTAACTAACTAACTAACTACTAACTAACTAACTAACTACTAACTAACTAACTAACTAACTAACTAACTAACTAACTAACTAACTAACTAACTAACTAACTAACTAACTAACTAACTAACTAACAAACTAACTAACTACTACTACTAACTACTACTAACTAACTAACTAACTAACTAACTAACTAACTAACTAACTAACTACTAACTAACTAACTAACTACTAACTAACTAACTAACTACTAACTACTAACTAACTAACTAACTAACTACTAACTAACTAACTAACTAACTAACTAACTAACAACTAACTAACAACTAACTAACTAACAAACAAACTAACTAACTAACTAACTAACTAACTAACTAACTACCTAACTAACTAACTAACTAACTAACTAACTAACTAACTAACTAACTAACTAACACTAACTAACTAACTAAATAACTAAATAACTAACTAACTAACTAACTAACTAACTAACTGAAATTTCAAATTACACTTCAAAACTTGCAATTATTGCATTTCTTTACACAAAAAAATCTGAAATACAATGAAAAATTCTGAAATAGAGTTGGAAGTTTCTGAAATATTATTAGAAATTTCGGAAATTTAATTGCAATGTTCTGAAATACAATTGAAATTGGTGTAGACAAGGCACACATGCAAGGTTAAAGTTTAGTGTTATTTTTGATGTCTAAAAATGCCCTAGTACCCCCATATAATGCCCTAGTACCCCCATATATGTAAAAAAGTATTCATTTGAACTCTAATTGATTTCTTGCGCATACTGAGGGTGCACCACAAGCAGTCTATAAGCTAGTAAATAGTCTATTCCCTATAAAGGTCCATATACTAGTAATTTAGCAAAAATTGTTATAATTTTTAAGAAAATTATATATCCGTGTTAGATAAATCCCAAAAATATTAAAGAAATATTTAGGACAACGATTTTATCTAATATTTTAGTAGAAGTCTAATACAAAGCTGACGTTCGCAAGCAACAAGAGCAAAAAAAAAACAGCTGACAAAGCTGCACAATCATTTTCTTTGCCTGGTGTTATTTGTTATATGTTGCGGCAGTTGCAAGTGCTTGATTCCTGCTTATATTCATGTTTGTGTTAATGTTGCTGTTGTTAAGAATTCATAATATTTTGTGCCCCAAAGTCAAATTGTTTGTCAAGTCTTTTGTTAAATTGCTGTTGATGTTGCTATTTCTTTCTGCTTTTTTTTTCATTTTTCTCATTCGTTTGTTATTGTTGTGGCCTTACTTGTTGTATCCTGTTTTCTTTTTTTAATTTTTCTTTTCCTTATTTAGTTGGTAAAATGAAACTAAACGACTTTTACAATTTCTTCTTTTGTCCTTTTTATTATAAAACTCCCTACTTTCTTCCTTGTTGCGGTCCTTGTTGACTTGTTTCTATAGAGAATTTAGTTTCTTTAAAATTCATGTGTCTTAGTTTAAGATTATTCACACAAACACACAAACATTGAAGTATATACATCTTCATCATGTATATCTTTTTGCTTTTGCCGAGTAAAATTATAAATGGCTGATGTTCATGTTGCTGTTACTGTGACAACGTACCAACCAATGAATACAACAACTAAAAGTCCTCATTTATACTTAACAGCAAAAAAATCTCATACACTTTGCTTGACATTATATTTAACTTTAGCTTGTGTTTATACAGAATAAGGATGTGAAATATTAATTAACCCTAGTTACACACAACATTTTTTGCTTTGTTTTACCTTGCCAACCACTTGGTTACGTAAGACTGGCAGAGAGACAGACAGACAGACGGATGGAGAAAAAGACCGACAGTTATTTATACAAACTTTTTTATTTACATTCACATATCTTATTCACATTTCAAAAAATATTATATCTTCACTTTAAATTTAATGTTGTCTAAATTATTTAACTTTGACTTCATTCCTGATATGTCAAAGTATAGGGGATATCGATATTTCAGATCTAGTTCAGTTCTAGTTCAGTTCTAGTTCAGTTCTAGTTCAGTTCTAGTTCAGTTCTAGTTCAGTTCTAGTTCAGTTCTAGTTCAGTTCTAGTTCAGTTCTAGTTAAGTTCTATTTCAGTTCTAGTTCAGTTCTAGTTCAGTTCTAGTTTCAGTTCTAGTTCGTTCTAGTTCAGTTCTAGTTCAGTTCTAGTTCAGTTCTAGTTCAGTTCTAGTTCAGTTCTAGTTCAGTTCTAGTTCAGTTCTTTCAGTTCTATTCAGTTTAGTTCAGTTCTAGTTCAGTTCTAGTTCAGTTCTAGCTCAGTTCTAGTTCAGTTCTAGTTCAGTTCTAGTTCAGTTCTAGCTCAGTTCTAGTTCAGTTCTAGTTCAGTTCTAGTTCAGTTCTAGTTCAGTTCTAGTTCAGTTCTAGTTCAGTTCTAGTTCAGTTCTAGTTCAGTTCTAGTTCAGTTTCTCGTTCAGTTCTAGTTCAGTTCTAGTTCAGTTCTAGTTCAGTTCTAGTTCAGTTCTAGTTCAGTTCTAGTTCATTCTAGTTAAGTTCTAGTTCAGTTCTAGTTCATTCTAGTTCAGTTCTAGTTCAGTTTCTAGTTCAGTTCTAGTTCAGTTCTAGTCAGTTAGTTCAGTTCTAGTTCAGTTCTAGTTCAGTTCTAGTTTCAGTTCTAGTTCAGTTCTAGTTCAGTTCTAGTTCAGTTCTAGTTCAGTTCTAGTTCAGTTCTAGTTCAGTTCTAGTTCAGTTCTAGTTCAGTTCTAGTTCAGTTCTAGTTCAGTTCTAGTTCAGTTCTAGTTTCAGTCTAGTTCAGTTCTAGTTCAGTTCTAGTTCAGTTCTAGTTCAGTTCTAGTTCAGTTCTAGTTCAGTTCTAGTTCAGTTCTAGTTCAGTTCTAGTTCAGTTCTAGTTCAGTTCTAGTTCAGTTCTAGTTCAGTCTAGTTCAGTTCTAGTTCAGTTCTAGTTCAGTTCTAGTTCAGTTCTAGTTCAGTTCTAGTTCAGTTCTAGTTCAGTTCTAGTTCAGTTCTAGTTCAGTTCTAGTTCAGTTCTAGTTCAGTTCTAGTTCAGTTCTAGTTCAGTTCTAGTTCAGTTCTAGTTCAGTTCTAGTTCAGTTCTAGTTGTTCTAGTTCAGTTCTAGTTCAGTTCTAGTTCAGTTCTAGTTCAGTTCTAGTTCAGTTTCTAGTTCAGTTCTAGTTCAGTTCTAGTTTCAGTTCTAGTTCAGTTCTAGTTCAGTTCTAGTTCAGTTTCTAGTTTCAGTTCTAGTTCAGTTCTAGTTCAGTTCTAGTTCAGTTCTAGTTCAGTTCTAGTTCAGTTCTAGTTCCGTTCTAGTTCAGTTCTAGTTCATTCTAGTTCAGTTCTAGTTCAGTTCTAGTTCAGTTCTAGTTCATTCTAGTTCAGTTCTAGTTTCAGTTCTAGTTCAGTTCTAGTTCAGTTCTAGTTTCATTTCTAGTTCAGTTCTAGTTCAGTTCTAGTTCAGTTCTAGTTCAGTTTCTAGTTTCAGTTCTAGTTCAGTTTCTAGTTCTAGTTCTTTCAGTTCTAGTTCAGTTCTAGTTCAGTTCTAGTTCAGTTCTAGTTCAGTTCTAGTTCAGTTCTAGTTCTAGTTCAGTTCTAGTTCAGTTCTAGTTCAGTTCTAGTTCTAGCTAAATAACTATATCACTCTTGTTATTATTTATTTTTTACCTTTAAAATTTCTGCTATTCAAAAGCTTTCATTTTACATCTTACAACATTTCTAAAGATACTCTACAAGACAATTATTTTCTCAGGAAGAATAAAATAAACATCACATTTTTTAAATCACAATTTTTGAAAGAAATATATAAAACCCTTAATCACTTGTTGACTTAAAATCTCGTTTATTTTTCACTTTCTTTTTTTAATTTTTCTTTTACTTTTATTTCGGTTAAAAATAAAGAAAATGCAAAAAAAAAAACTTTAATATGAAATTGTTTATTAGTTGTGCCTTCAGAGAGTGTGCTGTAAATTATGTAAAGAAAAATATGTTAAAATGTTTGGTAGTCGGTTGGTTGCCTGGTTGTTTGGTTGGGGTAATTGAAATTAAATATTTGCATTTCAACAAAAGAGAAATTTATCTCTGTTAAATAAAAGAAATAATTACTTCAGTACTTGTTGTTGTTTATTTCTTAACATTTGTTAAAAAGAGGGAGAGGGGGAGTCTTATAATGAATATGAAATTTAGGTGGCATCATAAATTTTCTTTTAAGGAAGCTTTGTTAATTCATAAAATTATTGTAGTCATTGAGGTGAAAGAGTAGAAGAGTGATTGTCATTGTTAAATATTGAATTGTAGACAAAATTAAAGCAAGTACATTTTTAAAGAATTTCTTATAATTTTTGTGAAAGTTTTTTAATTTTGAATTAATTTTCTAAGTTTAGTGATTAAATATTATTGGTTAAAAACCAAAGTATACAATCGGTTACTTGTTTTATTTCTGAAACAATACTTAGTATAGAATAGACACACCAGCGCACAGTGGGGCAGAATGGAAATTTTTTGGAAATAAATCTGGCATTTCTAAACGGCTGATCCGATCGGGATAAAATTTGGCGTGAGCGTAGCCAAGGAGTATTCGAGTTTAAGTTTTGAAGATGAACCCTGCAGATGCCCCAGGGACGGCGCTGTGGCGGCTCAAAGTAGGGTACCTACGACATGTAAAATTTTTAAACTCGTGCCATTTTTTTGTTTTTCACCCAAATATTTTGTGAAAGCGCTCGACGAGATCTTGAAAAAACATGCTTGGACATACTACTTATCTCTTATAATATCCGAGTTATAGGCATTTAAAAATTTAGTGATACAAAATTTACCATACCTTGGTCCGCCTTTTTTTGAATACCGGGCGTAATTTTGGACCAAATGGACCCAATTTTTTCTTGTTAGTTAGACAACAAAATTTCCAATAATATACAAAAAATTTCAGATCAATATTGTTTACAGATCCAAAAATATACGTTTTTTAATTTAAAAATTCAAAAAATTTTAGATTTTTGGCGTTTTTTTGCCAAAAATGTGTCTTAAACTCTTTTATTAATAAAATAAAATTTTTATTAAGAACATATAACAATTTTATAGTTTTCTAAAAGGTATCTTTACGCAGAACGCTTTGGCGTAAAAAACTTGTCCTATTTTTTGAAAATGTTGCCACTGCGTCCTTCCGAATATGACCTATTTTTATCAAAACTTCAACTTTGGGCGACATGTTCTAAAATCCCAAAGCTGGGATCAGAAAACTGAAAGCAGTTTTGGAAACCTCAATATGTTTTCTATTTACTCCAAAAGTATTTTCCCAGTCCTGAAAGAAATGTGGACCCTATGGGCAAAAAAGTAAAAAATCCCATTTTTGGGATTTTCATTCCTATTTTTGGGAATTGCGGGATGCCCTTTGACCTTTTCAATTTTTTTTTGCATTTTCTTATTTGAAATGACAAATTTAACAAGCGTTGAAAATTTCATTGAGTTTTGTTCATAAATAAAGATTTTGTCATATATTACATATTTGTTTAATTTCTAAAACTATGATTTATATCAAAATTTTAATAGGATCGCAGATAGCTACAACAATTTAGTCCATATTTATCCCTTAATATCATTTTTTAGTTAGATATGGAAATTCTCGACCCTTTACAAAAAATTTCAAGCCAATATCTCAATTACATTCAAAAATATGTTCATTTAAACCTGTGTCCTTTAATTTCATCTTTTTCATATTTTAGTATTAAGTATGACAGCACATATTTAAATCTTATATTTACCTATTTTCTATTTGTTTGCTTATCCTTATAATTGAAAGGTCCTATTATGCTTAAATTTTCAAAAATTTATAACTATTTTTTACCTAAATTTTTTCGACAGATCATTTCGTTCTGTTTCGTTTATGATCATGTAGGTAAAAATATACAGGTAATGATAATTTCGATTCATTCACTAAAAGAAATATCAATGACTGAATTACAGGTTATAGTAATATAGTCCTAAATGTTAATAGGTAGACAATTCGTAATTTTTTACTTTGGAATACCTGTATCGGAAATGACAAGAATTGGTATATAAGTAAACTTCTCAGATTTTAAGTACCATATTTAATAAATCTACAATGAAGATTACATTAAAGTACGAAGAGTTGTGTTCCGTTTTATGGAGTATATCTTCAAAAGGGCCAGAAGAATTGAAGACATTTCAAATTATATAAAAACTACATATAGTAGAAAAGTAGACAAAACAGGCATATCAAAAATTGAAAACTTTTTGAAAACTTTTTGATGTAAAAAGTAAGTCTGTGGATGGAAATCAAAAGAAATTTCGATTAAAATTTTGTAGTTGGATGGAAACTACTACGGAAATCTCAACTTACAACACATCAACAGGAGCGCCTTGCAAGTCATACGAAGACTTATGTTCAAGGTAAAAAAAAAGAGGGTCACACAAAAACTTTTTTCAATCTCAAATGAGGAAATTGCTGATACATTTAACGAAATGCTGAAAAAGGAAAACCAACATATGGATGTCGTACATATTGCAACTATTCTTCCTAATGCATCACCAAAACGACTTAAGCGAATTGTGGAAAGTATACCAACTCCAACATCATAATCAAGTTTTACTGAAGAGGAAGCATAGCGCTTATGTTGGAACTGGGTCTCAGTCGAAATAAGTACCAAATATTAAGGAAAGCTCTG